>NC_088230.1:28387869-28492869 GCF_036934945.1 Oncorhynchus masou masou | reverse complement strand
TTAACAGTCTGATGGCCTTGAGATAGAAGCTGTTTTTCAGTCTCTCGGTCCCAGCTTTGATGCACCTATACTGACCTCGCCTTCTGGATGATAGCGGGGTGAACAGGCAGTGGCTCGGGTGGTTGATGTCCTTGATGATCTTTATGGCCTTCCTGTAACATCGGGTGGTATTGGTGTCCTGGAGGGCAGGTAGTTTGCCCCCGGTGATGCGTTGTGCAGACCTCACTACCCTCTGGAGAGCCTTACGGTTGTGGGCGGAGTAGTTTCCGTACCAGCTGGTGATACAGCCCGCCAGGATGCTCTCGATTGTGCATCTGTAGAAGTTTATGAGTGCTTTTGGTGACAAGCCAAATTTCTTCAGCCTCCTGAGGTTGAAGAGGCGCTGCTGCGCCTTCTTCACGATGCTGTCTGTGTGAGTGGACCAATTCAGTTTGTCTGTGATGTGTATGCCGAGGAACTTAAAACTTACTACCCTCTCCACTACTGTTCCATCGATGTGGATAGGGGGGTGTTCCCTCTGCTGTTTCCTGAAGTCCACAATCATCTCCTTAGTTTTGTTGATGTTGAGTGTGAGGTTATTTTCCTGACACCACACTCCGAGGGCCCTCACCTCCTCCCTGTAGGCCGTCTCATCGTTGTTGGTAATCAAGCCTACCACTGTTGTGTCGTCCGCAATCTTGATGATTGAGTTGGGTGAACAGGGAGTACAGGAGTAGGGCTCAGAACGCACCCTTGTGGGGCCCCAGTGTTGAGGATCAGCGGGGTGGAGATGTTGTTGCCTACCCTCACCACCTGGGGGCGGCCCGTCAGGAAGTCCAGTACCCAGTTGCACAGGGCGGGGTCGAGACCTAGAGTCTCGAGCTTGGAGGGTACTATGGTGTTAAATGCTGAGCTGTAGTCGATGAACAGCATTCTCACATAGGTATTCCTCTTGTCCAGATGGGTTAGGGCAGTGTGGTTGCATCGTCTGTGGACCTATTTGGGCGGTAAGCAAATTGGAGTGGGTCTAGGGTGTCAGGTAGGGTGGAGGTGATATGGTCCTTGACTAGTCTCTCAAAGCACTTCATGATGACGGAAGTGAGTGCTACGGGGCGTCAGAGCATATGGCTCTATGACGGTGTCGTCATAGAGCCTGTTGGTTGATGTGATTGACTGGTGGTTTGATGACTCACTCTAAGAGAACAGTTCAATAACTCTTAACATAAACTGAGGAGAGTAAATATTGATATAATTGTATTTTTTATTAACCCATCTTCGGAGGACCAAAATGTGTATATATATATTTTACAGCTTTTCTGCTACTTTTACATGATTTTACATATACCTTTTACATACATGGTAATTTTATAGAAAGCAGTCACATAACAATAATACTTTACCAAACATAAACTCTTTAATCCCTAAACTCTTTAAAATCACCATAGACCTCAGCTCTTTAATCCCACCCCTCAGCCACACTCAGCCCATCCCACCTATCACCATAGACCTCAGCTCTTTAATCCCACCTATCACCATAGACCTCAGCTCTTTAATCCCACCTATCACCATAGACCTCAGCTCTTTAATCCCACCCCTCAACCACACTCAGCCCATCCCACCTATCACCATAGACCTCAGCTCTTTAATCCCACCTATCACCATCGACCTCAGCTCTTTAATCCCACCCCTCAGCCACTCTCAGCCCATCCCACCTATCACCATAGACCTCAGCTCTTTAATCCCACCTATCACCATCGACCTCAGCTCTTTAATCCCACCCCTCAGCCACTCTCAGCCCATCCCACCTATCACCATAGACCTCAGCTCTTTAATCCCACCCCTCAGCCACTCTCAGCCTATCCCACCTATCACTATAGACCTCAGCTCTTTAATCCCACCCCTCAGCCAATCTCAGCCCATCCCACCTATCACCATAGACCTCAGCTCTTTAATCCCACCCCTCAGCCACTCTCAGCCCATCCCACCTATCACCATAGACCTCAGCTCTTTAATCCCACCTATCACCATAGACCTCAGCTCTTTAATCCCACCTATCACCATAGACCTCAGCTCTTTAATCCCGCCCTCAGCCACTCTCACCCCATCCCACCTATCACCATAGACCACCCTCGTTTGGTTTCCACGTGTCATACATTTTTCAATTGCACAGTATCCTCAGATTGTGAGCTAAAGATGAAAACCTTTCCTACCAGTATTGTTATATTATTTATTGACTGACTATGGCTTTACAACTAGCAGTGTTGGGCAATTTGGAAGGTTCATTTTAAGTGCATGTTATGATTTTTTTTAACCATTCCTGAACCTGTGACCAGAAACAAGTTACATAGAAGTAGTACCAGAATAAATCATCTATTGATTTTGTCTCTTCGCAGCAAAATCTACAGAGCTGAGATTGTTGTATGCCCCATATGTATAGTATTCTGTTGGTGGCAAGAATTGTATATAATAATTTATATTGAAGTGTCGAATCAAGTGTTGTTTTTTGTACCAGTTCATAAACCATGTGTCATGGAATCGGTACATCGGAAATCTCTTCCCATTTATTTTGAAACCTGTATGGCACAGCTGTCAACATTTTTGTCCTCAAATAAAACTGGTATATTTTTCTATTTTATGCCAATTCCTTTCAGCCAATCTTTAATATATGGCAGGCAAATAAGTTTCCTACCGTCTTCCTTTTCCGCTTGCCGCCTCCATTTTTGTGGTAATGCTGCAATCGGTTGGTTGTAAGTTTTGATTGAGCAGATATTGATATCATGTTAATTAGTGAATGATTTTCCTTCTTCATCCGTTCATCCTGTGCTTCATCGTCACTGAGACCTCTGTGTTCCTGCAGCACTAAGATAGAGAAGGAGAAGAAGGAGCATGCGAAGCAGCATGGGATGATACGGACAGAGTTCAGTGGAGGAGAGATCGCTGAGGAGATGGAGAAGGAGAGGCGCCTCTTTCAGCTCCAGATGTGTGAGGTTGGATGAAACTGGCTATCTAATTACTTCACCTATCAGAGGCTTTGCAGGATGGAAGACACGACATCGTCCACTGAGGGCTATTCACATGTCTGTTCATATTGTTACTCGGTATGTCTTATTTTGTCTACAGTATCTTCTCAAAGTGAATGAAATTAAAACGAAGAAGGGGGTCGACTTTCTCCAGAACCTCATCAAATATTTCCACGCCCAATGCAAGTATGTTGTTTTCATTTACAAGTGATTTCAGATTAGCACTGTTTAGTCAGATTAGCACTGTTTACTCAGATTAGCACTGTTTAGTCAATGCATTTGTCTTTTGTAGGAGGCTAATGCTTGACCCATCTTGACTCCTGGTGACCTCTGTTTCCTCTCTCCTCACAGCTTTTTCCAGGATGGTCTGAACACAGTGAATAGCCTCAAACCTTCCATAGAGAAACTGGCTACAGACTTTACTATAGTGAGCCACTCTGTCCAAGCATCCATATCTTATAATATTCTCTTTGGATCTTACCATGATTTTACTGCCTGTCTGTCAATAATGTGTCACTCACCTCACCCAGTTCTCTCACTTCCTGTTTCTCAGATCAAACAGACCCAAGATGGAGAGAGGAAACAGCTTAGTGAGCTCAGAGACGTTCTCAAGTCCTCCCTACAGTCTGAACAGAAAGAGGTGAGCTCTCAATCACTGGAGTAAGTAGCGGAGGTGATTTAGAGTCACACCCTTGGGATGAGGTAGCCCTGCCTGCCTGCGACTTAAAACTAGTGTCACCTTTGGCCCAAGAGGGAATCTCCTCTTGTTCTTGTGGTTAGGCCATTGGTTTACTGAGTAGGAGACCAGTGTTCAGATCCCACCAGTTACATTAGCTTGGTAGCAGAGAGGAAGGGACCTAATCCAATGACAGACCAGTTATAGCACATATGCTGTCATGTATTTGGTCTTACCTGTCATAGGACCTTGTCATAGGAAAATCGGAAACACCTGTAGTTCTCCCTCACAAGACCGTAGTCTACTTACAGGAGTGTAGATGACTAGTCTTGTGTGTCGTGTCATGTTACAATGCAATAGACTGATCATGGTTTCCACCAGTGGCGAGGAGAGTGAATGTCTGCTTTCTTGGTGAACTTTAGCTCTTTCCCCAATCAAGGCGGAGTTCCAAATTGCACCCTATTCCCTATATGGTGCACTACCTTTACCATGGCCCGTAGGGTGCTATTTGGGATAAAGCCATAATCAATGTTCTTAACCACAGATAGGATTTGAAGGAAATAAAAACAGCTTCCGAACTCTGCTCAAGCCCTCCATTCAAATCTCAATTGCTTCCAGATTCTAGAGTCACTCACTCTATTTGAATATATCGAAATAAGGTTGCAAGGTGTACACCTACACTGCTAGAAGAAATGGTGCTATGTAGAACCAAAAAAGTGTTCAATGGCTGGCTTCATATATGGCTCTCAAAAAGGACTGTATAGATTTGCAAAGCACCATCATTTTTAAGCAGCGTAGAGTAGAATAGGCCTTCAGGAGAGGACATTGAAGAAACCTGATTCAGATGAACCCCTGAGCTATGAGAGAAGTGTTAAGTCCTCATGACTGAGTGTGTCTCTGATGCATTAGGATACCCAGGCCAAGCAGACAGGATACAGCCTTCACCAGCTCCAGGGGAATAAGGCCCACGGTACAGAACGCTGCGGAATGCTGTACAAGAAGAGTGAGGGGTGAGTGGACAGAGCTTTAATCACCAATTTGGCCTCTGGTCTCTTACACAGAGCCAAGAGGAGCTGTTTGTTTTCCCGCCAAAGGCAGGGAAATGTGGTTTTCATTGAGGCGTTGGGGTGATATGATGATATGATGTAACATGATGTAATATGCCTTATCACATACATCATACCATTTGCTGTTCATGAAATGGTATGGTTTGGTATTTTATTAGCTGTTGTGAAAGCAGTAGCTACTCTTCCTGGGGTCCACACATAACATGACACATTACATAATACAGAACATTAATAGACAAGAACATTAAGGACAGAACGACATACATTTAAAAATGTACATGTAGCCTACATATCATTATGTACAGACATACTATCTAGGTGAAATAGGGAAGAGGAGTTGTGCTGTGAGGTGTTGCTTTATCTGTTATTTTAAACCAGGTTTGCTGTTTATTTGAACAATATGAGATGGGAGTTCCATGCAGTAATGGCTCTATATAATACTGTACTCTTTCTGGAATTTGTTCTGGATTTAGTTGTGGTTTGTGATATAGAAGCTGTGCCGTAGAGGAATAGAGTGTTCTAGAGAAATAATGAATGTTTACTCTTCTTCAGTCTCAGGAAGGTGTGGCAAAAGAGGAAGTGTTCGGTGAAGAGCGGGTTCCTGACTATCTCCCATGGAACGGTAAGAGACATCCTGTTTTTGTCTTCTCCTATTGGTCACTCACTTTCCTTCATGCATGCTGTCATGCATGGCCCTCTCCTTACGGTCTGAATATACAGTACATACTACATGTCAGTCAGTGGATTCTGTAAGGTCTTTATTTTGGACACATTTCTTCCGTAAATTGGAAAAAAATCAGGTGTGGGCGACAAAGTACAATTATTATTATTACCTATTTTAAAGAGCCAAACAACATGTTAGGAGAGAGCAAGACAACGTGTTAGGAGAGAGCAAGACAACATGTTAGGAGAGAGCAAGACAACGTGTTAGGAGAGAGCAAGACAACGTGTTAGGAGAGAGCAAGACAACGTGTTAGGAGAGAGCAAGACAACGTGTTAGGAGAGAGCAAGACAACGTGTTAGGAGAGAGCAAGACAACGTGTTAGGAGAGAGCAAGACAACGTGTTAGGAGAGAGCAAGACAACGTGTTAGGAGAGAGCAAGACAACGTGTTAGGAGAGAGCAAGATCAATAGAAGGAAGAGCATCAGCAAAAGGATGATAGACAGAATGGTGGGAAGAGGAATTTAACTCTTTCTGGTTGGCAGGCGGGGTGATTTCATTACTAACCCAGTACTCTCAAACGTGACTGGATTCCTGCTGACCGCTTCTAGGAATCCAATCACAAACCAGTACAAGCTCTTTTGGGCATGATTTTCCTCTTGACAACATTACCCTGAGCTCCAACGTTATTGTCCTAACGGCATAGCATTGTCTCAGTTGTGATCACAGAATGTCGTGACTGATCATTTCAGTAACAACCCTGTGTCAGGTCCTAAAACCTCTACGATTATTGCAGCTTCTCGCCAGACACAATACTGAGATATTTATTGAAAGCTAAAATTCCCCCTGAGCCTGGCTTCTGCAGTGAATTCCCCCTGAGCCTGGCTTCCGCAGTGAATTCCCCCTGAGCCTGGCTTCCACAGTGAATTCCCCCTGAGCCTGGCTTTCGCAGTGAATTCCCCCTGAGCCTGGCTTCTGCAGTGAATTCCCCCTGAGCCTGGCTTCTGCAGTGAATTCCCCCTGAGCCTGGCTTCTGCAGTGAATTCCCCCTGAGCCTGGCTTTCGCAGTGAATTCCCCCTGAGCCTGGCTTTCGCAGTGAATTCCCCCTGAGCCTGGCTTCTGCAGTGAATTCCCCCTGAGCCTGGCTTCTGCAGTGAATTCCCCCTGAGCCTGGCTTTCGCAGTGAATTCCCCCTGAGCCTGGCTTCTGCAGTGAATTCCCCCTGAGCCTGGCTTCTGCAGTGAATTCCCCCTGAGCCTGGCTTCTGCAGTGAATTCCCCCTGAGCCTGGCTTCCACAGTGAATTGTCCCTGAGCCTGGCTTCCGCAGTGAATTGTCCCTGAGCCTGGCTTCCACAGTGAATTGTCCCTGAGCCTGGCTTCCACAGTGAATTGTCCCTGAGCCTGGCTTCCACAGTGAATTGTCCCTGAGCCTGGCTTCCACAGTGAATTGTCCCTGAACCTGGCTTCCACAGTGAATTGTCCCTGAGCCTGGCTTCCACAGTGAATTGTCCCTGAGCATCAAATCAAATCAAATTGTATTAGTCACATGCGCCGAATACACCTGTAGACCTGAAATGCTTACATACAAGCCCCTAACCAACAATGCAGTTTAAAAAATATGAATAAGAAATTAAAAGAACAAGTAATTAAAGAGCAGCAGTAAAATAACAATGGCGAGACTATATACAGGGGGGTACCGGTACAGAGTCAATGTGTGGGGGCACCAGTTAGTCGAGGTAATTGAGGTAACATGTACATGTAGGTAGAGTTATTAAAGTGACTGCGTAGATAATACCAGAGAGTAGCAGCGACGTAAAAGGGGTGGGGGGGTTGACAATGCAAATAGTCTGGGAAGCCATTTGAAATAGTTTCCACAGTGAATTTGTCCAGTGATAATGGAAGAAAAGGATCACATTTGTTCTGTTTCCCTGCATTTCACATTTGACATTAAATAACTGGCCAGTAATTGTGCGACAACACTGCTGTTCTCTGGGCCTATAGAGATGTGGCTGATCTCTTTTTATTTTTTAAATAATGTTTTTTATTAAAAGTAATTTTACTGTTTGGCATTAGCCAACTGGGAAAGTGGCATGAATACAATATGACCAACTTCAGCTGTCTGGCCCCCTCGGTTCTCTTACTCTTCTTTGCTCCTCTCTCATAGGCTAACACACCACCAGCCAAACTCAACCTGCTTACCTGTCAAGTGAAGCGTAACCCGGACGAGAAGAAAAGCTTTGATCTCTTCTCACGTAACTAAAGCAACACTTTGATGCTCCATCTCAAACCTCTGCAACACTAGTCTGAATATGTAGCTACAAGAGCGAAAGCTTGATAGAAAACTATTCCCTAGACTCTGATATGATAGTTATTGAATGACAGACATGTATCTTCCATCGAGTCTCTTAGCATCTCTTACTGCAAGTGCCAGTTGCATGTTGCTCAATCAGCCTATTATTTGTCTAAACAGATGACAGAACCTATCACTTTCAAGCTGAGGATGAGGCAGAGTGTCAGATGTAAGTACTGTGCCTGTCTGTGCCTTTTGCACTATGCAAGTTTGTGTGTGAACGTGGTGTGTACATCATTATGTGTGTACATGATACAGGTGGTACATGTAATTGGTCTCTCAGATTCTCTTTAAAGTTTTTCGCGTCACTAATGGAACCCTATTCCCCATAGGGCTCCGGTCAAAGGTAGTGCACTACATAGGGAATAGGGTGCCATATGGGACTCCACCTTTGCCCTCAGAGCTTACTGGTTCTCTCTGCTGCCTGTGTTTTCAGATGGATCTCAGTCCTGCAGAACAGTAAGGAGGAAGCCCTGAACGATGCCTTCAAAGGAGACCAGGACGAGGGAGGGGAGAACAACATAGTCCAGGAGCTGACCAAGGCCATCGTCAGCGAGGTCAAGAGGATGAGCGGCAACGATGTGTGCTGCGACTGCGGAGCGCCCAGTGAGTGACACACAGAGCATGCTGGGAAAAGGCAGCATGAATGTTTTGTGGTCTTCCTCCCAGAGGGTTATTATATCAAAGTGAAGAATGCACAGTCTACATGTGTGATATATGTGAATGTGTGAGGGTCTGACATGGGTTTAGTCATTTACAAGGCTGAATGTACAACCTTGCATGGTTTGACAATTGACATGGGCTTTTCTCCATGTGCTGCACACACATTCTTAGGATTCTTTGTTAGGTCAGATTAGTTCTGCAAAGACAGAAGAAAGAGTGTTGGCTGTTCAGGCCGTCGGATGTTACTGAAATCCCACTGGGCCTATACACTGAGTGTACAAAACATTATGAACACCTACTCTTTCCCTGACATAGACCGACTGACCTGGTGAATCCAGGCAAAAGCTATGATCCCTTATTGATGTCACTTACTAAATCCACTTCAATCAGTGTAGATGAAGGGGAGGAGACAGGTTAAAGAAATATTTTAAGCGTTGATTCAATTGAGACCTGGATTGTGTATGTGTGCCATTCAGAGGGTAAATGGGCAAGACAAAATATTGAAGTATTTAAGTGCCTTTTGAATGGGGTGTGGTAGTAGGTGCCAGGCACACCGGTTTGACCGTGTCAAGAACTGCAACGCTGCTGGGTTTTTCACACTTAACAGTTTGTATCAAGAATGGTCCCGTGTGTATCAAGAATGGTCCACCATCCAAAAGACATCCAGCCAATTTGACACGACTGTGGGAAGCATTGGAGTCAACGTGGGCCAACATCCCTGTGGAACGCTTTTCAACACCTTGTAGAATCCATGTCCCGACGGATTGAGGCTGTTCTGGGGGCAAAAGGGGAGGGTGCAACTCAATATTAGGAATGTGTTCTTAATGTTTTGTACACTGTGTTTATAGGGAATAGTGTAGAATTTACACTCACAGGACACTGAAAATAGTGCATCAATAAACTACAGCTCCTTCTTAGGAGTGGAACATTATTTAACGGTGCAACTATTTCAGGTGAGAACTTATAATGGGATCACCCTAGTCTTTTTTTCCTTTTTAGTGTTTTTTAAAAGTAATTTTCAAGTTTATTGGACAGCGACAGTTGAGAAAGACAGGAAAATGAAGAGGAGAAATGGTGTGCAGGAGGAAATGCAAAGTTGTGCGTATTCGAGGTTTAAAAAGGCTTCTAAAGTGTGTACTTTCCACTTTAAAATGTCAGACTTGATTTGCCCTAATGAAAAATGTATCAACTCCTACAAAAAATGGCCATTGATTATAATCCCCATAATAATTCACATTTCTTGTTGCTGCAGGATTCTTTTCCTGCTGTAGAAAACTGGGTCAAATTAAGATCCTACATGTGTGCCCCGAGGCAATGTTAGCGAGCGCCAGACCACCCCGGGATACAGCACACTAGTCTTAACACTGATAATATCCTCTATATCTGTCTTCAGATCCAACCTGGCTCTCCACTAACCTGGGAGTGCTCATCTGCATCGAGTGTTCTGGAATCCACAGGGAGATGGGTGTCCACTACTCTCGAATACAGTCTCTCACACTGGACGTCCTGGGAACCTCAGAGCTCCTGGTAGATACTACAGGCTTTTAGGATTGTATTTGACAGACTTTTGTACTATAGTATAGTTAGTAAGATTAGTAGTGTGGTCCCCAGATCTGTTCATGGTGTCTTGACAACTCCTATGGTCATTGTCCCTGTTTGTCACAAACAAATCTGGGACCAGGCTAGATTAATGAAGGCTGAGCAGATACGAAATTGACGTGTGCCTGGTCTTCCCCAGCTGGCTAAGAATGTAGGGAACGCAGGTTTCAATGAGATCATGGAGGCGGACCTGTCTGCACAGAGCGTGACTAAACCCAACCCCTCCAGTGACATGTAAGTGACAGACTGCAGGGCAGGCCACACAAAACAGGAACAACACTGAATAGATTTAATTTCACATTAAGTCGAAATACGTTTCACTTCTTTTTTTATACTGTTTATAGTCCTGAGTGTCTTAGGTTGTGTCCAAAATGACACACAATTCAATGGGCCCTGGTCTACAGACACCCTAGTTCGAATCCAGGTTATATCACAACCAGCCGTAATTGGGAGTCCCATAGGGTGGCACAGAATTGGCCCAGCGTCGTCCAGCTTTGGCTGGTGCAGGCCATCATTGTAAATAAGAATTAGTTCTTAACTGACTTGCCTAGAAAAATAAAGGTTAACAAATCATTTTTTACAAATAAAAGTAGTGCACTGTGCTGCTGAGGGGAGGACGGCTCATAATAATGGATGGAACCGAGTGAATGGAATGGCAACAAATCATGTGTTTGATACCATTCTACCCCTTCCACTCCAGCCATTACCACAAGCCCGTCCTCCCCAATTAAGGTGCCACCAACCTCCTGTGCACTAATATATAAAATATTATTATATATTATATATTGGGTGCCAATTTGTACGCAGGTTTGCACTTGTTTCCTGTCTCTTTCCTGGTATTTGATCATCTATCTGTCTGGGCTCTTGTCTCCCTCAGGCAGACGAGGAAGGACTACATCACAGCCAAGTACACGGAGAAGCGTTTTGCTCAGAGGAAGTGTGTGGACGTGGCGTCTAGGCTGCACGTCCTGTGTGAGGCAGTGAAGACCCGAGACATCCTCTCTCTCATCCAGGTCTATGCTGAAGGAGTGGACCTGATGGAGACCATCCCGCTGGCCAATGAGCATGTGAGATGATTGACACTGTATGCATCCCAAATGGCACCCTATTTCGTACATAGTCCACTACTTTTCACCAGAGCACTATGGGCCCTGGTCAAAAATAGTGCACCATATAGGGAATAGGGTGCCATTTGGGAAGTAGACATTGCCTTCTAACAATGACATGAGAGAAACATTAGTCTTGAAGTCCCTCATGAAGTTAAAAAACTTGTTTTATAATGATGTTTTTGTGTGATTTGTCATATTTGAATGCCTCTGATTGGTAGGTATATTGGCTATATGTTTCTAACTCTGATGTTGTCGAACTGTTGTCTTGAGTTGTCATTGTTTCATGCCCTCAGGAACCGGGTGAGACAGCACTACACCTAGCAGTACGAATGGTGGACCGCAACTCCCTCCATATTGTGGACTTCCTGGCCCAAAATAGGTACTAAAGTACTGGGTGAAAAGATGCTGGTTTTTATAGCTTATAGTAGCAGAAGCAAACAAGCTCTCAGATATCAAATGTGAAGAGGGGAAGTTATTTAACAGCATATAATGAAATGTTTAGATAGGAGCAGAAGTTGTTCTCCCAATAATTGTCCATATCAATGAACGGCAGTGTTGCGCTCTTGTGGTGATAGTTCTCAGCTGCGTGTCTAACTTAACTTTTCTTTTCAGGTTCCAAAAGTCCTCACAAGGATAGTAAAATAAGGCTTATGGGTTAGGTTTAGTGTAAGGGTTAGAATTAGGGTAAGGGTAAGGGGTTAGGAATTAGGGTTTGGGGTTAAGGGTTGGTTAAGAGTAAAGTTTAGGGTTAGGGAAAATACCATTTTGAATGGGTATACATTTTTTGTCCCCCACTTGGATAGTAAAACCAACGTGTGTGTGTGTGTGTGTGTGTGTGTGTGTCTCTCTGTCTGTAATTCTGTCCGTGTGTGTAAGTGGGAACTTGGAGAAGCAGACAGCCAAAGGGAGCACGGCACTGCACTACTGCTGCCTGACCGACAACAGTGAGTGTCTCAAACTGCTACTGCGGGGCAGGGCCTCAGTCAGTATTGGTAAGTACCCTCATAGGATCATCTGCATCCCAAATGGCACCCTATTCCCTATATAATGCACTACTTTTGATCAGGGCTCTATTCAAAAGTAGTGCACTATATATGGAATAGGGTGCAATTTGGGATACAAACCCATCAAATCTCAAATCAAATCAAATTTTATTTGTCACATACAAATGGTTAGCAGATGTTAATGCGAGTGTAGCGAAATGCTTGTGCTTCTAGTTCCGACAATGCAGTAATAACCAACAAGTAATCTAACTAACAATTCCTAATCTACTGTCTTATACACAGTGTAAGGGGATAAAGAATATGTACATAAGGATATATGAATGAGTGATGGTACAGAGCAGCATAGGCAAGATACAGTAGATGGTATCTAGTACAGTATATACATATGAGATGAGTATGTAAACAAAGTGGCATAGTTAAAGTGGCTAGTGATACATGTATTACATAAGGATGCAGTTGATGATATAGAGTACAGTATATACGTATGCATATGAGATGAATAATGTAGGGTAAGTAACATTATATAAGGTAGCATTGTTTAAAGTGGCTAGTGATATATTTACATCATTTCCCATCAATTCCCATTATTAAAGTGGCTGGAGTTGAGTCAGTGTCAGTGTGTTGGCAGCAGCCACTCAATGTTAGTGGTGGCTGTTTAACAGTCTGATGGCCTTGAGATAGAAGCTGTTTTTCAGTCTCTCGGTTCCAGCTTTGATGCACCTGTACTGACCTCGCCTTCTGGATGATAGCGGGGTGAACAGGCAGTGGCTCGGGTGGTAGATGTCCTTGATGATCTTTATGGCCTTCCTGTAACATCGGGTGGTGTAGGTGTCCTGGAGGGCAGGTAGTTTGCCCCCGATGATGCGTTGTGCAGACCTCACTACCCTCTGGAGAGCCTTACGGTTGAGGGCGGAGCAGTTGCCGTACCAGGCGGTGATACAGCCCGCCAGGATGCTCTCGATTGTGCATCTGTAGAAGTTTGTGAGTGCTTTTGGTGACAAGCCGAATTTCTTCAGCCTCCTGAGGTTGAAGAGGCGCTGCTGCGCCTTCTTCACGATGCTGTCTGTGTGAGTGGACCAATTCAGTTTGTCTGTGATGTGTATGCCGAGGAACTTAAAACTTGCTACTCTCTCCACTACTGTTCCATCGATGTGGATAGGGGTGTTCCCTCTGCTGTTTCCTGAAGTCCACAATCATCTCCTTAGTTTTGTTGACGTTGAGTGTGAGGTTATTTTCCTGACACCACACTCCGAGGGCCCTCACCTCCTCCCTGTAGGCCGTCTCGTCGTTGTTGGTAATCAAGCCTACCACTGTTGTGTCGTCCGCAAACTTGATGATTGAGTTGGAGGCGTGCGTGGCCACGCAGTCTTGGGTGAACAGGGAGTCCAGGAGAGGGCTCAGAACGCACCCTTGTGGGGCCCCAGTGTTGAGGATCAGCGGGGAGGAGATGTTGTTACCTACCCTCACCACCTGGGGGCGGCCCGTCAGGAAGTCCAGTACCCAGTTGCACAGGGCGGGGTCGAGACCCAGGGTCTCGAGCTTGATGACGAGCTTGGAGGGTACTATGGTGTTGAATGCCGAGCTGTAGTCGATGAACAGCATTCTCACATAGGTATTCCTCTTGTCCAGATGGGTTAGGGCAGTGTGGTTGAGATTGCATCGTCTGTGGACCTATTTGAGCGGTAAGCAAATTGGAGTGGGTCTAGGGTGTCAGGTAGGGTGGAGGTGATATGGACCTTGACTAGTCTCTCAAAGCACTTCATGATGACGGAAGTGAGTGCTATGGGGCGGTAGTCGTTTAGCTCAGTTACCTTAGCTTTCTTGGGAACAGGAACGATGGTGGCCCTCTTGAAGCATGTGGGAACAGCAGACTGGTATAGGGATTGATTGAATATGTCCATAAACACACCAGCCAGCTGGTCTGCGCATGCTCTGAGGGCGCGGCTTGGGATGCCGTCTGGGCCTGCAGCCTTGCGAGGGTTAACACGTTTAAATGTTTTACTCATCTCGGCTGCTGTGAAGGAGAGACCACATTTTTCCGTTGCAAGCAGTGTCAGTGGCACTGTATTGTCCTCAAAGCGGGCAAAAAAGTTATTTAGTCTGCCTGGAAGCAAGACATCCTGGTCCATGACTGGGCTGGATTTCTTCCTGTAGTCCGTGATTGACTGTAGACCCTGCCACATGCCTCTTGTGTCTGAGCCGTTGAATTGGGATTCTACTTTGTCTCTGTACTGACGCTTATTTGATAGCCTTACGGAGGGAATAGCTGCATTGTTTGTATTCAGTCATGTTACCAGACACCTTGCCCTGATTGAAAGCAGTGGTTCGCGCTTTCAGTTTCACACGAATGCTGCCATCAATCCAAGGTTTCTGGTTAGGGAATGTTTTAATCGTTGCTATGGGAACGACATCTTCAACGCACGTTTTAATGAACTCGCACACCGAATCAGCGTATTCGTCAATGTTGTTATTTGACGCAATACGAAACATGTCCCAGTCCACGTGATGGAAGCAGTCTTGGAGTGTGGAGTCAGCTTGGTCAGACCAGCGTTGGACAGACCTCAGCGTGGGAGCTTCTTTTTTAGCTTTTGTCTGTAGGCAGGTATCAGCAAAATGGAGTCGTGGTCAGCTTTTCCGAAAGGGGGGCGGGGCAGGGCCTTATATGCGTCGCGGAAGTTAGAGTAACAGTGATCCAAGGTTTTTCCGCCCCTGGTTGCGCAATCGATATACTGATAAAATTTAGGGAGTCTTGTTTTCAGATTAGCCTTGTTAAAATCCCCAACAACGATGAATGCAGCCTCCGGATAAATGGTTTCCAGTTTGCAAAGAGTTAAATAAAGTTCGTTCAGAGCCATCGATGTGTCTGCTTGGGGGGGATATATACGGCTGTGATTATAATCGAAGAGAATTCTCTTGGTAGGTAATGCGGTCTACATTTGATTGTGAGGAATTCTAAATCAGGTGAACAGAAGGATTTGAGTTCCTGTATGTTTCTTTCATCGCACCATGCCTCGTTAGCCATAAGGCATACACCCCCACCCCTCTTCTTACCAGAAAGGTGTTTGTTTCTGTCGGCGCGATGCGTGGAGAAACCCGTTGGCTGCACCGCTTCGGATAGCGTCTCTCCAGTGAGCCATGTTTCCGTGAAGCACAGAACATTACAGTCTCTGATGTCCCTCTGGAATGCTACCCTTGCTCGGATTTCATCAACCTTGTTGTCAAGAGACTGGACATTGGCAAGAAGAATGCTAGGAAGTGGGGCACGATGTGCCCGTCTCCGTAGTCTGACCAGAAGACCGCTACGTTTCCCTCTTTTTCGGAGTCGTTTTTTGGGGTCGCTGCATGTGATCCATTCCGTTGTCCTGTTTGTAAGGCAGAACACAGGATCCTCGTCGCGAAAAACATATTCTTGATCGTACTGATGGTGAGTTGACGCTGATCTTATATACAGTAGTTCTTCTCGGCTGTATGTAATGAAACCTAAGATGACCTGGGGTACTAATGTAAGAAATAACACGTAAAAAAACAAACTGCATAGTTTCCTAGGAACGCGAAGCGAGGCGGCCATCTCTGTCGGCGCCAATATCAACAAATTATAAAGGGCTGGTCAAGTCCCATAGAAACACATTATTAAAGCTCTGGTTGATTTGTCTGTCTCTGTGTGCAGCCAACGAGGCAGGAGAAACACCAATGGACATCGCCAAGCGCCTCAAACATACGCAGTGTGAGGAGCTGGTGAGTGTAGGCTTGCAATGTAATCTGAAGGTCATAAACATTTTAACACACTGACTGCATCCCAATTCTCCACCCTTTTCCCAACGTGTTAACTTGCACACTTTTCGTCGTGGATTTAACAATAGTGAAAACTCCCCCCAGACAATGCTTACACCATTCATATGCTTTTAAATCCATGACAGGGAGAGGGCAAAGGCACAATTTTGGAAAAGGGTGGAGGATTAGGAAACAGCCTATAAAAATATGATGAACCAATTTATTAGAGGGTCCATGGTGCCATATGATCAAGATGGGTAACAGCAGATAGAGGTTGACTGTACGTTTGTTGTCTTTGTTCTGTTCAGCTGACCCAGGCCGAGACGGGGAAGTTCAACGTCCACGTGCATGTGGAGTATGAGTGGCGGCTCAGCAACGACGACAACCTGGACGAGAGCGAAGATGAGATGGAGGACAAGGTGAGTTAGTTGACCTTTATTTTGATATGATTTATTAGGATCCCCATGATGACAGATAGTCTTACTGGGGTCTGACATATAACGAAAAAAACATTATAAACAAACAAAAACGTTAAAATGTATATACAGTTCCAATCGAAAGTTTGGACACACCTACTTATTCCAGGGTTTTCTTTATTTTGACTATTTTCTACATTGTAGAATAATATTGAAGATATTAAAACTATGGAATCATGTAATAACCAAAAAAGTGTTAAACAAATCAAAATATATTATATATTTGAGATTCTTCAAAGTAGCCACCCTTTGCCTTGATGACACTCTTGGCATTCTCTCAACCAGCTTCACCTGAACTGCTTTTCCAATAGTCTTGAAGGAGTTCCCACAAATGCTGAGCACCTGTTGGCTGCTTTTCCTTCACTCTGCCGTCCAACTCATCCTCTGCGGTCCAACTCATCCTGTTCTTGGCCAGCTGCATTTTAACTAGGTCTTTCTTTGCTGCACTTGACCATATGACTGGACAATAATCAAGATAAGATCAAGCTAGAGCCTGCAGGACTTGCTTTGTGGAGTATGGTGAAAATTGCTGTATGGTTGAATCATCGGCATACATGGGGACACATGCTTTGTTTAATGCCAGCGGCAAGTCATTGGTAAAAATAGAAAAGAGTAGAGGGCCTAGAGCTGCCCTGCGTTACACCACACTTTACATGTTTGACATTAGAGAAGCTTCCATTAAAGTAAACCCTCTGAGTTCTATTAGATACAATAGATGACCCTGAATCCACAATATAGCATAGGTTGAAAAGCCATAACACATACACTACCGTTCAAAAGTTTGGAGTCACTTAGAAATGTCCTTGTTTTTGAAAGAAAAGCACATTTTTTTGTCCATTTAAAATAACATCAAATTGATCAGAAATACAGTGTAGACATTGTCTCAACAACAGGTTGTGGTCAATAATATCAAAGGCTGCACTGAAATCTAACAGAGTGGAGGCTCTTATAGCAGCAAGGGGGGACCTCTCCATGTTAATGCCCATGATTTTGGAATGAGATGTTCGACGAGCAGGTGTCCACATACTTTTGGTCATGTAGTGTATGTGTTTATGACATCCCAGGGGAATCGGTGCTGCCTGCTGTATACCAAACACACTTGGTATGCATATAAGCTGTTCTATGCTGTGTATGTAGGCTGTGCTATGCTGTGCATGTAGCATATCACCATCTGTTTCCAATTGTTAAAAAAGATGGCATCGATATCATTAGCAGGCTAGTAATGCTCTCTACCTGTGCGTCCTATCCCCCATAACCAGCCCATCCCCTACAGACGGTCAGAGCAGGAACGTCCTGTCAGCTGTTTCGTCCCGAGCAGTGGTCTCATGGGTCCAATGCCAGGTGGTCCCAACATGGCCTCCCTGGCCCGTGACGCAGCCAGCCTGGCCAGAGACAAGCAGAGAGCCCATCTCCCCAGCATGATGATGAACAACGAGACCTATGGCACCATTCTGGAACTCAGCCCCCCTCCCTCCGGCGTGCCAGCGTTACCGGTGGTACCCACCCCTCACCTTCCCCCCAGGACAGCCACCAAAGGTCAGTCAGACGACAATGAGCATAGGTCATAGGTCATGCATTAGGTCAGGGGTGTCAAACTCAAGTCCTGGAGGGTGTCTTCTGGTTTTTGTTATATCCTTTCGTTAGGTTCTAATTATCAGAGTAAGAACTCAATGGACACTATGAAAGCTCAAAGCAAGTTTATTCTTCCCAAAGGATCAAACAGCTGAATCAAACACAACATGTTTACCATAGTGGTGGTATTTGTACCCCACTTTGGATGGAGTCTCCTCCATCTCGTTAAACATTGTATCTTTATTGCTAGGCAGGAAACTAAGTGATACGGCAATAAACTTTTCCTCTCCCTTAACGTGACTTGACCTGACCTCGACCCCCTTCATCTCTAATCCATGACTCTCTCTCCCCTTATCAATGCCTGCCACGTGATCGTTTTCCCTACACTCAAAACATTCCAAGCTTAATTGCATCCACCATATACCTTCCTCCTACAGATAACCATTAACCTCTGGCGTAGACCCTCGGCTATGGCACCCCTCAGGTCTCTAGTATAACTAATGATTCATAACATTTAAAGTTCAGAAATCCAAACCCATCAGTCCCCCCCTTTTTTTTAAACATTTGACATCATACTGTTCAGCATTACATAAACTTGGAAATTACTTATAAATGGACAAACGATGATAATAAAACATGAACAAAACAAAAAATAAACATGATTAACATTCAGTGAGGTTTACAAACGCAGAGATTTATGGTCTCTGTTCTATGATCACACCATACACAATCTTATTTCCCTTTAGAACACTGATCATAACATGTGCGCTGAAGCCGTTGACTCCTTCCATTTCAAATTTCTCCGACATTATCTCACCACCGAGTCTAACGATTCACTGGTCTCTTTTCCCCATGATTCTCCATAACTACCGCACCACCATGTCAATGAACAACTACAAAAAATGTCAAAACTTTAGGTTTGGTACCCCAATGCTAATTCCTCGTGACCCCCTCCACCCTTTCGTCCATTCTAGAAATATATTTCAGAATAAGGTGCCATAAAATGTCAATCTTTCATAATAAAACGACATAAAATGTCTCATGAGATTAAAAGCCCCCCAAGGTTTTCTGAGTTACCCGGAGTGTTTGCCCAGATACTTTTTATTTGTTTCCTCTTTAGAATCCATTCCCCAGGTGTTACGCCTAGATTCTTTAACCCAAAATACTTTTTCCTGTGGCAAATTTAGCCAATTTCTCATCATAACGAATCCGCGATATTTGAACCCTGGCTTCTATTACTAAGTTGTGCAAAACGTGTTCTCATTCGTCTTCCTTCACATAGAAACTACTATCGATTGAACCGATAACGATAACATATGTGAAAGTTTCCTGTCCCGCTACTTTCAGAAGGTTTTGTTGCTGCTCTTTTGAAAAAGAGGCAAACGCTTGCATGGCAGCATTTCCTCCGAATGCAACAGGCTCCACTTCCACTCTACACTTATTAATCCAAAACCCAGCGGCCCCACATCTAAAACAGGGATCCATCTCCTTACGCTTTGGTGTTTTTTCACTACTTTTCTTTGTCTTACCTTGGCCATTGAAACCACTGTTGGTGACTTCCACTGTGGCTGTATTAAACCATCGCACATCTGAAAAGTGAACAGAGTTATATTCCACTCAAAGCATCCTGCTCTATTTCATCCACAACCCCCGCAAGTGATCACAGGTTTCAAACCTGCCACCAAAGCCGAAGTGCAAATTCTGTCTTTCTGTGGCTGCGTACTTCTACTACTTCCGAGTTTATCGGTTTGTATTTTTTGTTGATAGAATGCTGACATCAAAATGTTGTCATATTGAGCTTTTGATTCTGGTTCAAGTCACAATTGCCTCCCTGAATTCTCTATCAGATTAGAATGTTCCGTTAGCCAGGAAAAGCCGACCAATTTTATCCCGTTTGCTGAATTCTTCCCATATTCGAGCCGAATTGTTAGAATGCTTGTGCGCTTCTTTCAGCGCCTCCATGGCTTAAATCCTCTAGTTCCACTTTACAGGGAGAATCGGGGCCGTCTGTCACCATTTCACTAGTTATAATTCCCAACAGTGTC
This sequence comes from Oncorhynchus masou masou, assembly GCF_036934945.1. Classification (NCBI taxonomy): domain Eukaryota; kingdom Metazoa; phylum Chordata; class Actinopteri; order Salmoniformes; family Salmonidae; genus Oncorhynchus; species Oncorhynchus masou. The sequence goes on along the minus strand of NC_088230.1, from coordinate 28,472,875 downwards.
CAGGGTGTTTTTAGATTTCTTCACTTCTGTCTCTATTAACTGTTTTCCAAGGTAGCGCTACCCACTTCCCCGGAGAATAGTTATGGTATTTGTGCCTATTAATTGGTCACGGCACTTAATACCTTGTATTAGAACCAATAATACAGCGTCTACAAATGTATTACCGGAAAATACAACCGCCCCAATAGGGCATAAACCAACCTCTCTCCTTATTGCTACTGCTCATATACTCATATATACTCAAATCATGTCATCTTTCTCTTTTTCTAACCCACAGCTACTTGGCCCTCCAGGAATTGAGTTTGTCACCCCTGCGCTGGACCATAGGTCCTTGAAAGTGTTGCTGGGATAGTGACAAATGGTTGACCCTATGTGACAAATGGTTGACCCTATATGGTTGACCCTATGACTGTAACCTTGCAGGTCCACGGTGGAAGCAGGCTCCTATGGAGGGGGTGGGTAGACAGAGGTCCTCCTCAGACCCCCCAGACCCTCACACCCCAGACCCCAACAGCTCCATGTATGGTAAGTGCACTATATCATACTACACAATAAATAACACAATTATAACTATGTGATGGTGTCACGATCGTCATAAGCATACTCGGACCAAAGCGCAGCGTGATCTGGGTTCCACATATTTATTTAATGAAACGCACAAAAACAATGAAGAATAACCAAAACGTGACATTCTGGAGTGCTCATAGGCAACTACACAAAAAGAAGATCCCACAAAACACAGTGGGGAAATGGCTGCCTAAATATGATCCCCAATCAGAGACAACCAAAAACAGCTATTGGGAACCATACCAGGCCAACATAGAACTAAACAACCTAGAATACCCACTCAAGTCACACCCCGACCTAACCAAAATAGAGAATAAAAAGGCTCTCTATGGTCAGGGCGTGAAAGAAGGATAGATAGATTGATATCACTCTCCTCTCTCCATGTAGTGCTTCCTCCAACTGCTCCCCCTCCCCCTGTGAACAAGAGGACTAATGTGATGGAGCCTAGAGGCCATAAGACTGGTCCTCTACCACCTTTACCTCCAGTATTACCTGGGCCTCCAGTGCCAACGGTCATCCCAGGAGCACCAGTCCAACCAACAGCACCCCCCTTCAAACCCACACAGCCCCCTCCTGTCCCCGCACACCATCCCAGCAGGAGAGCCACAGGGCCCAAGTCACCTCAATCACAGACTAGGTAAGAACTGGGGCAGAATTGATCAAGCATCTCAGAGTAAGAGTGCTGAATTAGGATCAGTTTAGTATTTTAAATCACAATGAATATGATTATGTGGATAGGCGGGACCTGATCCTAATTCAGCACTTCTACTCTGAGACGCTTCATACATATGGCCACTGACCATGGAAGGATGATGTTTTGAATTCTTAAACTGCATCCTCATATGTTCTCATTCAAGATTATTGCATATTGTGTGTAGAAAACCTGTGTATAGATGGATACAGTAGATGGATGGATGCATGGATTGGTTTCACTCCCAATTCTCCATCTAGTGATTATCAGTTAACTAAGACCATTCATTAATGTGTGTGTTCAGTTCAGATAAACCCACTCCTAAAGGACCTCCCACCAGGACTGCTGGACCAACTGATGGACCAGGTAAACAGACAAATACAATTATTATAAAATATTAAATAACTGGTCTGTTTTGATTCAAAGAGCTTTCATGTACAGTTAAAGTTGGAAGTTTACATACACCTCAGCCAAATACATTTAAACTCAGTTTTTCACAATTCCTGACATTTAATCCCAGTAAAAATTCCCTGTCTTAGGTCAGTTAGGATCACCACTTTATTTTAAGAATGTGAAATGTCAGAATAATAGCAGAGAGAATTATTTATTTCAGCTTTTATTTCTTTTATCATATTCCCAGTGGGTCAGAAGTTTACATACACTGAATTAGTATTTGGTAGCATTGCCTTTAAATTGTTTAACTTGGGTCAAACGTTTCGGGTAGCCTTCCACAAGCTTCCCACAATAAATTGGGTGAATTTTGGCCCATTCCTCCTGACAGAGCTGGTGTAACTGAGTCAGGTTTGTAGGCCTCCTTGCTCGCACATGCCTTTTCAGTTCTGCCCACAAATGTTCTATGGGATTGAGGTCAGGGCTTTGTGATGGCCACTCCAATACCTTGACTTTGTTGTCCTTTAGCCATTTTGCCACAACTTTGGAAGTATGCTTGGGGTCATTGTCCATTTGGAAGACCCATTTGTGACCAAGCTTTAACTTCCTGACTGATGTCTTGAGATGTTGCTTCAATATATCCACATAATTGTCCCCCCTCATGATGCCATCTATTTTGTGAAGTGCACCAGTCCCTCCTGCAGCAAAGCACCCCCACAACATGATGCTGCCACCCCTGTGCTTCACAGTTGGGATGGCGTTCTTTCGGGCTTGCAAGCCTCCCCCTTTTTCCTCCAAACATAATGATGGTCATTATGGCCAAACAGTTATTTTTGTTTCATCAGACCAGAGGACATTTCTCCAAAAAGTACAATCTTTGTCCCCATGTGCAGTTGCAAACCGTAGTCTGGCTTTTTTTATGGCAGTTTTATAGCAATGGCTTCTTCCTTGCTGAGCGGCCTTTCAGGTTATGTCGATATAGGACTCGTTATACTATGGATATAGACACTTTGTATCTGTTACCTCCAGCATCTTCACAATGTCCTTTGCTATTGTTCTGGGATTGATTTGCACTTTTCGCACCAAAGTACGTTCATCTCTAGGAGACAGAACACATCTCCTTCCTGAGCGATATGGCAGCTGCGTGGTCCCATGGTGTTTATATACTTGCGTACTATTGTTTGTACAGATGAACATGGTACCTTCATGCATTTGGAAATTGCTCCCAAGGATGAACCAGACTTGTGGAGGTCTACAAAAAAATCTGAGGTCTTGGCTGATTTCTTTAGATTTTCCCCATGGTGTCAAGCAGAGGCACTGAGTTTGAAGGTAGGCATTGAAATACATCCACAGGTACACCTCCAATTGACTCAAATGATGTCAATTAGCCTATCAGAAGCTTTTAAATCCATTACATCATTTCTGGAATTTTCCAAGCTATTTAAAGGCACAGTCAACTTAGTGTATGTAAACTTCTGACCCACTGGAATTGTGATACAGTGAATTATAAGGGAAATAATCTGTCTGTAAACAATTGTTGGGAAAATTACTTGTGTCATGCACAAAGTAGATGTCCTAATCGACTTGCCATAACTATAGTTTGTTAACAAGACATTTGTGGAGTGGTTGAAAAATGAGTTTTAATGATTCCAACCTAAGTGTATGTAAACTTCCGACTTCAAACGTATGCGCTTCGACAAAGGAGACGAAACGCCTCAGTAATAAACATCATGGAAGGGAAGTAAGCTGCAGTTCTAAACCTTCTTTTACAATTGCGACTTTATTCTATGTGTTTCGTCAACGAATTGATGATTGCTGTCTCTGTGTGTCTTTTTGTTTGTGTGAGCAGTACAGGCTGCTCCTGTACCTGGCTCCCCTCACAGCCTTAGTCCCACCCCCCCAACACTGAAGCCCCGCACCAACCACCCTGTAAGCGCCTAATATAATAATAAAATATGCCATTTAGCAGGCACTTTTATCCAAAGCAACTTATGTGTGCATACATTTTCATATGAGTGGCCCTAGCGGGAAAGGAAACCACAATCTTGATGTTGCTAATGCCAAGCTCTACCAACTGAGCCACACAGGACCTGACCTCAGCCAATTATTAGCTCCTGACATTAGCCAATTAGAGCTGTGCAATCACTACCTCACACACAGACTATTATAGCAATACAGTAATATCATATTTACACTGATTATGATCAAGTCATATTTACAGTCTTAGGATTTACCATCAGGACTGATTGAACACAAAAATCATAAACTAACATTGTCTTGTCTCACTTTGTATTAATTGGCCTTTTTCACACTCAGAAACAGAAACCCAAGAGAGTGAAAGCCATCTATAACTGTTCTGCTGATAACTCAGATGAGTTAACTTTCACAGAGGGAGAGGTGATCGTAGTGGATGGAGAGGAGGACCCGGAGTGGTGGGTAAGTACTATATATATATATATATATATATATATATATATATATATATATATATATATATATATTACACTCACACACACTCACACTAAAGTGTTGTCATATCTTTACTACTGACTGTATCCTGTCCTGTGTATATTACAGTTTGGACATATAGAGGGGGAGCCGACCAGGAGAGGGGTCTTCCCTGTGAAATTTGTACACTTCATCACTGACTGATGCATCTGATGGTGTGACCGAAGCTGTCTCTCGCCTCTAGGCTGTCTTTATCTATGGCTGTATCAGAAGAGGCTGGTGGGAGGAGCTATAGGAGGGCAGACTCATTGTAATGGCTAGAATGGAATTGATGGAACAGAGTCAAGCATGTGATTTCCATATGTTTGATACTGTTCCATTTATTCCATTCCAGACATTATAATAAACCCGTCCTCCTACAGCTCCTCCTACCAGCCTCCACTGGTCTTTATGTGAGACTGTGAGTGAAAAAGATGTAGAATGTGCACTGTGTGTATGATGTTATTCTCATGCATCCAAACATCAAAAGAAAATGTCTGCTTCCCAAATAGTACCCTATTCCCTACATAGTGCACAACTTTTGACCAGAGTCCTATGGGTCCTGATCAATGGTAGGGCACTGTATAGGGAATGTATAATAACAGAATGTTAGAATGTTCTACAATTATGGAAAATGTGTGACAAACTATGTAACAACATTAACCAAATAAGAGGCAAGGAGAAAACTGTTCAGCCCGCACCCCAAGTGTTGAGAAACTTCAGTTTGTTGGGACAACTGGAAATAACTGGAGAAAGATTCTGGTTAGACTATGGCTAGAATTCAATCCAATCGTACTTCGTCCACAATGTGCATTTTAAAGGCAATGTTCCCTCGTTCGCGGAGACCACATTCATGGTATACGCTGCACATGTCGGCTTAATCAAAGATGACCTTAAAATGGTGTGTTGTCCCTCAGATCCAGTAATGTGTATTGTGTTATTAACTCAATGGGTATTGAAAGAGTAAACTCATAATGTAATAAAACATATTGTACAGACATTCAAAGTTTTCTACATATTACATAGTCATTAAACTGCTGTGAATCACAAACACTTACCACTGTGCATGGTCATCACTGACCACCTCTGCTGATGGGAAACTGATATGTTTGATCCTAACATAGAAAAACATCTAATTTATCAAGAAAGCATTTGTGAATATATATCATGCTATCGAAAGGGTTACAGGGTAACTCTGTATGTACATTGTTGTAGCTGTACAATGATCTTCCCTCTTGTTCTTTACAAGGTCATTAAAACATGAAATGGCTCATTGTGTGTTTTGTCTTCAATTCATCATGTTATGACGGATCAGTATAGTGGTCACTCTACTTACACGTACTGTAATGACAGTCCAGATGATGATGATGACGATATGACAGACCATAGCAATCTAATAACTGCTCTTGCTGCTATGCCCTAAAATGTTGTTACAACACTGGTGTCGTGCTGTAAATCTCCCCCCTGCCAGAACAATCTTCACATCAGGATAGGCAACCGAAATGAATAATTAATGTATGTGTGTTATATTAAACATGGAGGAGGGAGTAAAATGTTGGCAAGCAATAAACATGTCAGAACAACTATGGCTGAATTATTGTCCTTCCACTTACAAAAATACTAATCGATTAAGACATGGGAGAGATGAGGAATTTTGGCAAAGAGATTTATTTCTAGACTAATACAAAATCAGTAGCAGATTTAAGTACGGGCGACATGGGCAGCCTCCCAAGGCGGCATCTTGCCGTCACCAGCGGGCGCGGCTGCTGAAGGGGGGCCTCGCCCAGGGCGCCATACAAGCTAGAACCTCCACATACACTTGAAACAAATAGCCAAACCGAAAACTGCAGACAAAAAATACTTTCTGCTACTAAGATCAGTGAAATGTAGGTTAAACTGACAGTGTGTGAAGAGCAGAAATGTCAACTAGCAAGCAAGTCGCAGCAATGAACGACTCTGTCAATCACCGCATTCTTATCGGCAGACTCAATAACCTTGGCTTTTTAAATGACTGCCTCGCCTGGTTCACCAACTACTTCTCAGATAGAGTTGTGTGTCAAATCAGAGGGCCTTTTGTTCGGACCTCTGGCAGTCTCTATGGGGGAGCCACAGGGTTCAATCCTTGGGCCGACTCTTTTCTCTGTAAACATCAATGATGTCGCTCTTGCTGCTGGTGATTCTCTGATCCACTTCTACGCAGACGACACCATTCTGTATACATCTGGCCCTTCTTTGGACACTGTGCTAATAATCCTCCAAACGAGCTTCAATGCCATACAACACTGTTCGAGGCCTCCAACTGCTCTTAAACGCAAGTAAACTAAGTGCATGCTCTTCAACCGATTGCTGCCCGCACTCTCCCGCCCGTCTAGCATCACTACTCTGGACGGTTCTGACTTAGAATATGTGAACAACTACAAATACCTAGGTGTCTGGTTAGACTGTAAACTCTCCTTTCAGACTCACATTAAGCATCTCCAATCCAAAATGAAATCTAGAATCGGCTTCCTATTTCGCAACAAAGCCTCCTTCCCTCATGCTGCCAAACATACCCTCATAAAACTGACTATCCTACCGATCCTTGATTTTGGCAATGTCATTTACAAAATAGACTACATCCAGTAGTGTTGGAGGCTATCACGTTGCCATCTGTTTCGTCACCAAAGCCGCATATACTACCCACCACTGCGACCTGTATGCTCTTGTTGGCTGGCCCTCACTACATATTCGTCTCCAAACCCACTGGCTCCAGGTCATCTATAAGTCTACGCAAGGTAAAGTCCCGCCTTATCTCAGCAAACTGATCACCATAGCAAAACCCACCCGTAGCACGCACTCCAGCAGGCATATTTCACTGGTCAACCCCAAAGCCAACACTTCCTTTGGCCGCATTTCCTTCCAGTTCTCTGCTGCCAATGACTGGAACGAATTGCAAAAATCACTGAAGCTGGAGTCTTATATCTCCCTCTCTATCTTTAAGCATCAGCTGTCAGAGCAGCTTACCGATCACTGTACCTGTACTCAGCCAATCTGTAAATAGCCCACCCAACTACCTCATCCCCATGTTATATATCCTCTTGCTCTTTTGCACCCCACTATCTCTACTTGCACATCATCATCTGCACATCTATCACTCCAGTGTTAATGCTAAATAGTAATTATTTCACCTCCATGGCCTATTAATTGCCTTACCTCAGTTATTGTCCAAAGATGCCCAAGTGTATTTACCGGGCTAAAGATGTAGCTAGCTAGTTGGTATTTCCAAGTAGTTAGCCAACTAATTTACTATGCATTCTATGAGTTCTCATCAAGATGCATTTTTTATTTTGCTGTCAAAATATTGCCATAATGCGTGCTTGTTCTGAATCTGTCAGAACATTACTTTGTGTCAAAGGTCATCATCAGACAGTCGACTCCTGTTTCCCTCCAACAGTGGAGCTGGACAGGTCATGCATCATTCTGGAGGGGAACAAAAATCATGGCAATGTAACACACCTTCAGTCATAAACTCAGCAAAAAAAAAGAAACGTCCCCTCACTGCGTTTATTTTCAGCAAACTTAACATGTGTAAATATTTGTATGAACATAAGATTCAACAACTGAGACATAAACTGAACAAGTTCCACAGACATGTGACTAATAGAAATGGAAAAATGTGTCCCTGAACAAAGGGGGGGTCAAAATCATGGAGGGATTGTGCCTTCCTGGTGTAACTCGGGCAGTTGTTGTTGCCATCCTGTACCTGTCCCGCAGGTGTGATGTTCAGATGTACCGATCCGGTGCAGGTGTTGTTACACATGGTCTGCCACTGCGAGGCCAATCAGCTGTCCGTCCTGTCTCCCTGTAGCCCTGTCTTAGGCGTCTCACAGTACGGACATGACCATGTATTGCCCTGGCCACATCTGCAGTCCTCATGCCTCCTTGCAGCATGCCTAAGGCACGTTCACGTAGATGAGTCCTCTTCACAGTAGAAAGGCCTCTTTTGTGTCCTACGTTTTCATAACTGTGACCTTCATTGCCTACCGTCTGTAAGCTGTTAGTGTCTTAAACATGCACCTGTGGAACGGTCGTTATTAATTGTTTATGGTTCATTGAACAAGTATGGGAAACAGTGTTTAAACCCTTTACAATGAAGATCTGTGAAGTTATTTGGATTTTTACGAATTATCTTTGAAAGACAGGGTCCTGAAAAAGGGACGTTTCTTTTTTTGCTGAGTTTATTTGTCACACTAAATGTCTGAGTCAAACTTCAATAGAAGTAATCTGATATGCTCAATCGTTTGCAGCTGGACTGGAATTCACCAAGGACGGGATGGAACCCAGGCCCTCTCCCTGTATCGATTTGATCAACCCGGCTGAGATAGACCTGCTTCTCATCAGCGAGTGAGTCTTCCTTCCCTCTCATCTGTTCTGTAGAAAACACAATACACAAAAGAAAACAAGTGTTTTTTTAACAAGTGATTTTTATTGGACAAATCCAGGTAGTCCCCTGTTTCAGTATGGGGATACCTAGTCAGTTGTACAACTGAATGCATTCAACTGAAATGTGTCCACATTTAACCCCACCCTTCTGAATCAGAGAGGTGCGGCGGCTGCCTTAATCAACATCCACGTCATCGACGCCCAGGGAGCAGTTGTTGTTGGGGGTTAACTGCCTTGTAGGGCAGAACGGCACATTTTTATCTTGTCGATTTGGGAAAATCGATCTACACAGCCATGTCTTCAGGGCAAAAACTACAGGATGCTGCTGTGTAGAGTCAGTGTAGAGATGCCATCATCCATTATGGACAATTGGGGTTCACATGGTGTCGGTGACTGTCTCCATTTTTCCTCCAGATAACATCTCTGCAGGCAACATGCTGCACACAGAGACCAACGTGGATGCCACAGCCATGTTTATGATGGAGATAGCAGGGGTAAAAGGGAGTACTGAGTTTAGAAAATGAGGAGAGCTTTTTCAACTTCTTCTTGAATGGTTCCATTGGTACATGATTTCCCCTGATTTTGTCCAGTTTTATTATTCTTGAATATCTCCTCATCTCCACCTTGTTTTTGTAGATGTGCCATTATAAAGTGTAATAATCATCTCCCCAATGCATCAATAGATACAGAATGTGTTGTTTAATCTGGCCAGTAGATGGCACCCATATGCTGGACAAATGTTCCTGTACGAGGCCATTCATGTTGTTTTCCATGTCTCATCCCCGTGTTTGCCTTGGGAAAAGGCCAGGAATTTCTGCTCATCCTGGGTGAGATTCTCCAACCAGTCCCCACTTCAGCCTGCTTATAGAGCAGGGATCTTCCTCTGTTCTACAGCTCCAGTCACTCTCAATCATGGAAGAGTTCACTAGGAACCAAACGACACATGGCCTCCAATCAGAAACGCACTTTTCACTTTCCGTTGCGTGCTCTAATGAACACAACCCTTCTCTAGTGTGTGTGTGTGTGTGTGTTTTCCCAGAGGTGTACTAGCAGAACCACCCAGGGCGTCATGACATTCCCGTCTAGTACACATAGTTTCTGGCTGAAAGAAGTGCTGCTTACCAGACCTACATCAACGCTGTGAACGACAAGATCTGCAAGGCCATCAATGTCAACAACCCCTTTGTCTTCAAGCACATCAGCAACCTCATGGTGGGTAACATTAATCAGATGAATGTTCAGCCTCCGACCGCAAGGCACTACAGAGGGTAGTGCGTACGGCCCAGTACATCACTGGGGCCAAGCTTCCAGGACCTCTATACCAGGTGGTGTCAGAGGAAGGCTCCAGACACCCTAGTCATAGACTGTTCTCTGCTACCGCACGGCAAGCGGTACCGGAGCGCCAAGTCTAGGTCCAAGAGGCTTCTAAACAGCTTCTACCCCCAAGCCATAAGACTCCTGAACAGCTAATCAAATGGCTACCCAGACTATTTGCATTGCCCCCACCCCACCACACACTGCTGCTACTCTCTGTCATTGTCTATGCATAGTCACTTTAATAACTCTACCTACATGTACCTATTATCTCGACACCGGTGCCCCCCGTGCATTGACTCTGTACCGGTACCCCCAGTATATAGCCCCGCTATTGTTATTTACTGCTGCTCTTTAATTTTGTTATTCTTGTCTCTTACTTTTTTTTCTTTAACCGGTTAAGGGCTTGTAAGTAAGTGTTTCACTGTAAGGCTGTATTTCGGCATGTGACAAATAAAATTTGATTATTAGGTACCAAATAGTAGATAGACTGAAACGGGGAGGGACTACCTGTACTTATTCAATAAGAAACTATTTTAATTTCCTTTGCAAATTGGTTTGCTATGGTGTGCGCTAATAATTCTGACTCTGCTGTACCCCTCGGTCCATGCTAACTCTGCTGTAGCCCTCGGTCCATGCTAACTCTGCTGTAGCCCTCGGTCCATGCTAACTCTGCTGTAGCCCTCGGTCCATGCTAACTCTGCTGTAGCCCTCGGTCCATGCTAACTCCGCTGTAGCCCTCGGTCCATGCTAACTCCGCTGTAGCCCTCGGTCCATGCTAACTCTGCTGTAGCCCTCGGTCCATGCTAACTCTGCTGTAGCCCTCGGTCCATGCTAACTCTGCTGTAGCCCTCGGTCCATGCTAACTCTGCTGTAGCCCTCGGTCCATGCTAACTCCGCTGTAGCCCTCGGTCCATGCTAACTCTGCTGTAGCCCTCGGTCCATGCTAACTCCGCTGTAGCCCTCGGTCCATGCTAACTCCGCTGTAGCCCTCGGTCCATGCTAACTCTGCTGTAGCCCTCAGTCCATGCTAACTCCGCTGTAGCCCTCGGTCCATGCTAACTCTGCTGTACCCCTCTCCTCAGAGTATGGACCACTTTGATGACGGCGGGCCCAGTGTGGTGATGGCGTCTCCAGATATGATGCAGAGCAGTCTGTCCTGAGAGCTGGTGCAACGACAAAAGGAACTGTCATCATCGCCGTATACTGCGTAGAGGATACCCTCACCAAGTTGGGGCTCAGTCTTCAACACGTCTTAAGTTGCCCTTTTAAAGCAGACATTGCTCAGTAGTATACCTGCCCATACCCCCACCATGGGGGCACTCTTTTCACAACAGCAAACCGCTCGACCACAAAATGCTATACGTGGTCTGCAGTTGTGAGGCCAGTTGGATGTATTGCCAAATTCTTTAAAACAATGGAGGCTTACGGTACAGAAATGAACATTCAATATTCCAGCGACCACTCTAGTGGACATTCCTGCAGTCAGCATGCCAATTGCACACTCACTCAAAACTTGAGACATTTGTGGCATTGGGTTGTGTGATAAGGCCACTCTAAAATGTGCCATTTTTTTTCTGCTGTTTCATGCTGTTTAATCAGCTTCTTGATATGCCACACCTGTCAGGTGGATGAATTATTTTGGCAAAGGAGAAATGCTCACTAAAGGATGAAAATAATTTGAGCGAAATATGCTTTTTGTGCATATGGAACATTTCCGGAATCCTTTATTTCAGCTCATGAAACATGGATCCAACACTCTGCATTTTATATTTTGGAGTATATTGTTGGACAAGTTTGCACACCAACAGAAAACAACTTCCAGCTCACAACTTAAATGCAATGTAAACATGGCATCTACTGGCACTCAATAATGAAATAAAAGACACCCAATTTTTGGTAAATATATCACTTTATTTTCTTATAGCTGCTGAAAGCTCATAAGTTTATAATGTATGTTTCTAAAACTCTCATCCCCCTGGAAAGAGTGCAACCACAGCATTGAAAAGTGCTAACATGCTCCAACAGATTTGTTGCCCTGCAACAACCTCTCAGTATTCTCAAAGTACCTCTGACATGATGTCCAAACACAAGATCATTCGGACTAAAATCGAGATATTCCTGAACAACCACCCGCGCTGTAAACAGCACAAGACCTCTTCATCCCAGTCTCTGAAACACTCTCAACATAGACTTCAAAGTTTGATAAAATCTCAAGAGCACCTTGAAACTCTAGGTGGTAGGCACTAGAGGGGCAGTGAGTAACACCCAACTATTGTAGCACTTGCTGGAAGATTTGCTTTGAAATTTAAACCTTGGTCCGACTGCACTACCTGCGGAAGTCAAAACGTTGAAAATAATTTCCCCATAGCCTTAATGTTGGAAGCTGTGATTTTCCTCAGTGGAACGGCCTCAGGGAAACGGCCTCAGGGAAACAAGTGGCAGTGCACATAATGGTCAAGAGAAACTAATTATCACTCTGTTTTGGGCAAAGGAACAATACAATCCACCAGAACACTGCTGAAAGGTTTGTCAAGAGCATGAATAGGCTGCAAAGATGCAACCGGTACAGCTTGGTTTGGTTTAACCTTCCGCTGGCAAACGCGGCAGGATTTACAGTAAGACATCCTGTTTCAAACCAGAATAAGTAAGAAACGGTCATATGTCTCAACCCCAAGAAGGCCTGTCACGTTGTTTCAAATGTTTGGAGACAGCCGCAAGAATACATAATAGGGTGTTTTAACACTCCACCCAATATATAACATGCCATGAAAAGGCACGGGGACGAAGCCCAAAACAAACATGTATACAAAAACACAGGGATGTAAACCCAAACAAAGAGTGAGGTTAAACCTCTAATAAATACAAGGGACCCGTAATAACAATACACGGGACGAGACCCGTAACAATAATTGCACAATACTACACAGGACGAGACCCGTAATAACGTGTACACAATACACGCAAGCCAAAACAACAAAGCACAGGTACTCACAAGACCAACAGATATGGGAACAATAACCAACAAGACAATGGTGAACAGAGGGCACATATACAATTACTAATCAGGGGAAAATAGGAACCAGGTGTGGTTAATAATTAGACAAGACAGTCCGGGGTTGGTGGAAAATGAACCAGTTCAGTGACACCTAGAATTTGAGATACACTGGGCCAATCGTCTTCCTAAGAAGTGGGGCGAGAACACCATTTCCTCATTCGAACACCATCTCTGTCAAAGTAACCCACACAAATGTATCTCAGCAAAAAGAAGGGAAAGGGAAACAGCTTTACTCTGTTCTGCAATCAGCTGCTTCTTAGACATCGAAGCGTCAGCTGTAAGGACGCTCTCTTCCTTCAGCGGTCCTACAAACTCGCTCACCTTTGGGGTTTTTAAAGGAGAGGTCAACGCAGGAGGTTTAGGATGACCTATAAACGTCTCAGAAGGACCATGGTGGGATCGCTGACATCCTCCTCAGTGTTGCTCCCGGGGACTTCCTTAGACAGAGCATGTGTCACGGCCATGCTGGGAACACACAAGGGTACTTTTCTGATAACCCATCAGGTTCTTCCACTCTGGGTTCCTTACAAAGTACAGGATTTGGCAAGATCTTCCCTCCAGCCAAATCATTTCCCAAAATAAATGAGACCGCCTTCACCGGTAGACTTTACTTTAAATACATTCATACATCTTGAACTGCTCAAGATGTATGAATGTATTTAAATCATTGTCATCTTGAGAACCATACCACCAATCAAAAAGACATGTTTGTGAACTCAACATGGCTTTGTGATTCTGTCTTTGGTAATTTAATGAAACTGTCTGTATGCCTCTGGGACCAGCTCGTAAGCCCGAAGGAGAGCAGCTTTAATAGTTTCCAAATCTGAACTCTGGTCAAGGGAAAAAGCGGCGTACACTTTCTGAGATTTTCCCACAAGATCACTTTGGAGGAGCAGCAACCACTTGTGTTACGGACATTTTAGAGATGTGGCAATAGTCTTAAACAGAGTAAAATATACAGTACCAGTCAAATTTTGGACACAAACCAAATGGGATGGCGATAATGAACTCATCCTCTGGTTTTTGCGACTGCACTTGAAGAAACTTTCAAAGTTCTTGAAATTTTCCGGATTGACTGACCTTCATGCCTTAAAGTAATGATGGATTGCAGGGCTTATTTGAGCTGTTCTTGCCATAATATGGACTTCATATTTTAGCCCTACCTTCACAACACAACTGATTGGCTCAAGAAGGAAGGAAAGATATTCCACACCTGTTAATTGAAATGCATTCCAGGTGACTACCTCATGAAGCTGGTTGAGAGAAGGCCAAAAGTGTGCAAAGCTGTCATCAAGGCAAAGGGTGGCTACTTTCAATAATCTAAATATAAAATATATTTTGATTTGTTTAACACTTTTTTGGTTACTACATGATTCTATATGTGTTATTTCATAGTTTTGATGTCTTCACTATTATTCTACAATGTAGACAAAAAAAGAAAAACCCTTGAATGAGTAGGTGTGTCCAAACTTTTGACTGGTACTGTATATTCACTATAACCCCTGAGGACTACCTGCCTGTGGCATGGTACAAGTGAATCACACATCCAATATGGAGGCTTATGGGGCATTCTTTCATCCAGATCAAAGATGTGTGAGACCATAAAATAATCACAAACAAATTCAGAAATATCAGAGGGACTTTGGGAGAAGTACAATGTAAACACGATTAAAGCATAACACATCAGTGAGATAACGTCGCTAGCAGATCACAATGAAACAACAAAGAAAATACCACAGACAATGTTCATTAGTGTCACGGCCTGACCATAGAGAGCCCTTGGTTCTCTATGGTGTAGTAGGTCAGGGCGTGACTAGGGGGTGATCTAGTATATCTATTTCTATGTTGGTGCTAAAAATGAGGTAAGAAAGTTTTAGACTTGGGAGGACACGAGACCCTTCCTTGGCGGGAGTCGCCAAGGAGCATGGAAGGACAGCGACGACGCCGGGGACCACGGCCACAGAAACCCCAAGATTTTTTGGGGGGGGAGGGGGCACATGGAGCTGGAGGTCGAGCAGCGGAGAGTGCCAGAGCCTGTTTGGGTGTTGGTGGAGGAATTTGATGAAAGATTCCGGAGAGAGGTGGTAGCGATGAGAATGATGTTGTGCTGAAGAGCGTGACACCAGTTGCCATCTGCACCGGTTTCACGCATCTGGCCTCCAGTGCGCCTTCCCAGTCCGGTACGTCCTGTGCCCGCTCCCCGCACTCTCCCTGAAGTGCATGTCACCAGTCCGGTGCCACCTGTACCGGCTCTACGCACTAGGCTTCCAGCGACGGTCCCCGGTCCGGAACCTCCGGCGACAGTCCACGGTCTGGAGCTTCCAGGCAAGGCATCCAGTCCTGCTCCAGGGACGTCCAGAACATTCTAGAACTGTTTGTCATAGATTAAACCATGTTGATTTATAATTTTTGTTCAGAAGAAAATGGCTTTTCAATGCTCAATAGGTTTAATTTTAGCCCTGTGGGTACTTTCAACTGAATTCCCATTTTCAACTGAAGCTGCTCTCCAACTCCATATAATACATTATATAACTGTCAGCCCACATATTCTGTCCTGCTTGTTCTACTTTGCGGTCTGCCCTTCAGTGCTGACTGAGTGAGCATCATCTCCCACTCTGTCCTCTCCTCCTCCTCCAGTCTCTCTCACTCCCTTTTTCTCCTTTGTGTTAGGAGCCCTCTATCTATCTCCCTCCCTCCTCAACTCCCCTTTCCTCTCTCCCTCACTCTCTCCCCTCCCTCTCTCCTTTCCACTTCCCCTTCCTCCTTTCCTCTCACTCTCTTCCGTTCCTCCCTCACTCCCCTTTCCTCTCCTCCACCCTCTCTCCTTTCCTCTCCTCCACCCTCTCTCCTTTCCTCTCTTCCACCCTCTCTCCCTTCTTCTCCTCCGCCCTCTCTCCTCCGCCCTCTCCCCCTTCCACTCTCCCTTCCTCTCTCTCTCCCTCCTTTCCTCTCACTCTCTCCCAACCCTTCTTCCCCCTCTCTCTCTGTCTTCATCTCTCTCAGCACTCTGTCTCCTTGCTGTTGATGCAGGCCTGTCTCTGTAGTCTGAAGGGTAGGGCCTTGTTGCTGTGTCGGACCAAGGGCCCGTGTTCTGTCAGGTCCTCAAAGGATTGTGGAGCTGAACTCCCATGGGAAAGTCCCCATCCAGGGCCTCCTCATCAAAGCTGGGGTCCTCCGGATAGTGGCCATGCGTCCTGCTCTCCAAGGGGGGCAGGGGGCTCTGGCTGGGTATGGGGGTTGGGACTGAGGCCTCAGGGGTTGGGGCTGGAGCTGCGGCTTGGATCCGGGGAGTACTGGTCTGCTGGGGGCCAGAGGCCTGGAAGTGCAAGACTGAGACTGCTCATAAACTCTGCATTCTGGATAAACACACAGGGTCAAGGGTGAGCTAACCAAAATAACTACAGTGCCTTCGGAAAGTATTCAGACGCCTAGAGTTGTTCAACATTTTGTTAAGTTACAGCCTTATTATAAAATGTATTCAATATATAAAAATCCTCAGCAATCTACACACAAATCAAATTTTATTTGTCACATACACATGGTTAGCAGATGTTAATGCGAGTGTAGCGAAATGCTTGTGCTTCTAGTTCCGACAATGCAGTAATAACCAACAAGTAATCTAACTAACAATTCCTAATCTACTGTCTTATACACAGTGTAAGGGGGATAAAGAATATGTACATAAGGATATATGAGTGAGTGATGGTACAGAGCAGCATAGGCACGATACAGTAGATGGTATCGAGTACAGTATATACATGTGAGATGAATATGTAAACAAAGTGGCATAGTTAAAGTGGCTAGTGATACATGTATTACATAAGGATGCAGTCGATGATATAGAGTACAGTATATAGGTATGCATATGAGATGAATAATGTAGGGTAAGTAACATTATATAAGGTAGCATTGTTTAAAGTGGCTAGTGATATATTTACAACATTTCCCATCAATTCCCATTATTAAAGTGGCTGGAGTTGAGTCAGTGTCAGTGTGTAGGCAGCAGCCACTCAATGTTAGTGGTGGCTGTTTAACAGTCTGATGGCCTTGAGATAGAAGCTGTTTTTCAGTCTCTTGTCCCCCATAATGACAAAGCGAAAACAGGTTTTCAGAATTGTTTGCAAAAGTATTCAAAATAAAAAACTGAAATACCTTATTTACATAAGTATTCAGAACCTTTGCAATGAGACTAGAAATTGAGCTCAGGTGCAGCCTGTTTCCATTGATCATCCTTGAGATGTTGCTACAACTTGATTGGAGTCCACTTGTGGTAAATTAAATTGATGGGACATTATTTGAAAAGACACACACCTGTCTATATAAGGTCCCATAGTTGACAGTGCATGTCAGAGCAAAATCTAAGCCATGAGGTCGAAGGAATTGTCCATAGAGCTCCGACACAGGATTATGTACAAACGGTCAAATACGGAAGGAGAACAAGTTTCCATTTTCTTAAGAAAAAAGGGGGAAAAGACAATGATCATCTGAGAGGTTATAGTGGAACATCTCCTGGTTCATCAGCCTGTTGCAGCTAGCTTCCCTATTGGATCTGAACATCTCCTGGTTCATCAGCCTGTTGCAGCTTGCTTCCCTGTTGGATCTGAACATATCCTGGTTCATCAGACTGTTGCAGCTTGCTTCCCTGTTGGATCTGAACATCTCCTGGTTCATCAGCCTGTTGCAGCTTGCTTCCCTGTTGGATCTGAACATATCCTGGTTCATCAGATTGTTGCAGCTAGCTCTCCTGTTGGATCTGAACATATCCTGGTTCATCAGCCTGTTGCAGCTAGCTCCCCTGTTGGATCTGAACATATCCTGGTTCATCGGCCTGTTGCAGCTAGCTCTCCTGTTGGATCTGAACATATCCTGGTTCATCAGCCTGTTGCAGCTAGCTTCCCTATTGGATCTGAACATCTCCTGGTTCATCAGCCTGTTGCAGCTTGCTTCCCTGTTGGATCTGAACATATCCTGGTTCATCAGACTGTTGCAGCTTGCTTCCCTGTTGGATCTGAACATCTCCTGGTTCATCAGCCTGTTGCAGCTTGCTTCCCTGTTGGATCTGAACATATCCTGGTTCATCAGATTGTTGCAGCTAGCTCTCCTGTTGGATCTGAACATATCCTGGTTCATCAGCCTGTTGCAGCTAGCTCCCCTGTTGGATCTGAACATATCCTGGTTCATCGGCCTGTTGCAGCTAGCTCTCCTGTTGGATCTGAACATATCCTGGTTCATCGGCCTGTTGCAGCTAGCTCTCCTGTTGGATCTGAACATATCCTGGTTCATCAGCCTGTTGCAGCTAGCTTCCCTATTGGATCTGAACATATCCTGGTTCATCGGCCTGTTGCAGCTAGCTCTCCTGTTGGATCTGAACATATCCTGGTTCATCGGCCTGTTGCAGCTAGCTCTCCTGTTGGATCTGAACATATCCTGGTTCATCGGCCTGTTGCAGCTAGCTCCCCTGTTGGATCTGAACATATCCTGGTTCATCGGCCTGTTGCAGCTAGCTCTCCTGTTGGATCTGAACATATCCTGGTTCATCAGCCTGTTGCAGCTAGCTTCCCTATTGGATCTGAACATATCCTGGTTCATCGGCCTGTTGCAGCTAGCTCCCCTGTTGGATCTGAACATATCCTGGTTCATCGGCCTGTTGCAGCTAGCTCTCCTGTTGGATCTGAACATATCCTGGTTCATCAGCCTGTTGCAGCTAGCTTCCCTATTGGATCTGAACATATCCTGGTTCATCGGCCTGTTGCAGCTAGCTCTCCTGTTGGATCTGAACATATCCTGGTTCATCAGCCTGTTGCAGCTAGCTCCCCTGTTGGATCTGAACATATCCTGGTTCATCGGCCTGTTGCAGCTAGCTCCCCTGTTGGATCTGAACATATCCTGGTTCATCAGCCTGTTGCAGCTAGCTCCCCTGTTGGATCTGAACATATCCTGGTTCATCGGCCTGTTGCAGCTAGCTCCCCTGTTGGATCTGAACATATCCTGGTTCATCGGCCTGTTGCAGCTAGCTCCCCTGTTGGATCTGAACATATCCTGGTTCATCGGCCTGTTGCAGCTAGCTTCCTGTTGGATCTAAACACCGTATCCTTTATAGTCCCACCACGTTGTCCTATAGATGTCATCCACACGGTCAATCAGCTCAATCTGCCTGACCAATCACATCAGGGAGAATGTAAACTGTGTTTTTCACAAGCAACCATCAAGCCAAAGACTACTCCACACGGCATCGTCTGCATCACAAATGGCACCCTATTCCCTATAGTGCAGTTATTTTGATCAGAGCCATGTTGGCCCTGGTCAAAGTAGTGCAGCACTATGGGCCCTGGTCAAAAGTAGTGCACTACATAGGGAATAGGGTGCCATTTACAATGACAGCCTACCCTGGCCAAACCCTAACGACGCTAGGACAATTGTGCGCCACCCTATGAGACTCACAATCACGTCTGGTTGTGATTGGAGCAGCAGGTAGCCTAGTGGTTAGAGTGTTTGGTCAGTAACCGAAAGGTTGTTAGATCAAATCCCTGAGTTGACAAAGTAAAAATCTGTAGTTCTGCCCCTGAACAAGGCAGTTAACCCACGGTTCCTAGGCTGTCATTGTAAATAACTTGCCTAGTTAAATAAAAATAAAATGATACAGCCTGGAATCAAACCAGGGTCTGTAGTGATGCCTCTAGCACTGAGATGCAGTGCCTTAGACTGCTGCGCCACTCTGGAGTCAAATGTAGTCTACATGTGGTTTGGAATTAAGAGTTATGAGGGACAGGATTCATTTGGGAAAGCACAGGGAGGTTGGTTTGAGGTCTGTTTCCTCCTCCCTTACTCACCCTCTTCCTGCAGTCTAGCTGACCTCACGCTCTCAGGCAGTAGGTCATTATAGTCAGTCTTCACGTAGCCACAGACTTTGGGCGAGGCCAGTCGGCTGATGTCCTCAGAGCGGTATACCAGCAGATGGCCATCGGGGGGCGCCGCCGTGAACCTCCATAGGGGCTGAGGAGGGAAAGAGATTTGATTTGTTAGGTTTGATAAGGATAACAAGTGTGTGTGTCTCAAATGGTACACTATTCACTATGCACTACTTTTAACCAGGGCCCATAGGGCCAAAAGTAGTGCATTATATAGGGAAAAGTGTACTACTTTTGACCAGAGCCTCGTGGGCAATTTGGAAGGTAACCTATAAACTCCAGTTGTTTATATGCAGTATGTCCACAACAGGCATTTCAGATGATTGTCATATTATATATCCCATTTAGCAGACGCTTTTGTCCAAAGCGACTTACAAGTCGGCTGGGGCCACTACTTTTGCATATGGGTGGCCCCAGTGGGAATAGAACCCACGACGCTTGGCGTTGCAAGCGCCATGCTCTACCGACTGAGCCACACAGGACCCCTATATTGATTTTGTATCATAATCTGTCGTTGAAATAGTACAATATGATACCCCTATGTTGTACTCTGCTTTGTCAGTGAGGATGTGTGCCGAGAAGTTGTTGTCATCGATGTGCGCCTGTACTCTGGAGTTCTCCTCTCCTTCAAATGGACAACACTGAGTAAACACCGTTGCTGAGAAAGAGCACAAACTATAAACATGGGACAAAGCCAAAGCAAATTCTTGAGGCTCTAAGAGATGTTAAAGTGATAGTTCACTCCAAAATTAGATGTTCGCCAGATGTTTTCAGACCTCAAAAGTGGTGTAAAGTCCATTTCTCAGGCTGTAGATTCAGCTAAATGCCGCAATCTCAAATGAATGCACTTAAAGGCCCCTTGACAATGTATGTGACCTAAGTCTGATGGTTTCTGTGTCCAACCAGTGGTGTCTGTCTTACCAATGACATGGCCGTTGAAAAAGTTGTCTGTTGACCTCGTAGCTGTCCTCCTGTCCATCCTCATCCATGAACACGGCCCTGAAGTCTTCTGTGAACAGCTCTGTGTTGGTCCTCAGGTACAGCCTGAAATGCCTAGCACAAGTGAGAAATGGGGAATCACAATGCTCATGATGATTAAGACAAGCGACAAGTGCAACTGAGGCATTGACATTTGATATACATCCCAAATGGCACCCTATTCCCTATATATTGCACTATTTTAGACCAGGCCCATAGGCTAGGCACAGCCTTGGAGTTCCTACCTCTATAAGGCAGTGAAGCTGAGATGTCGTTCAACATGGGTCTGTGTCTGGACATCCCGCCGCCAAACTGAGTGAGTCTGGAGACTAGCAAGGGGCAGCACCTCGAAGTCTTGGAGAAAGGCAGAGGAATAACAGAACAGAAAAGTACAGAACACATTTTTCCTCACTAAATTGCACTGACACAAAGAATGTGCATATACCAACCTATTCTATCATATTCAACCTCAAACTATTCCGTTTTATTCTATTCTATGTCAGAGCAGTTTTCTCAACTCTCAGTGCCAGCTAACCCAGTGTTTAGAGAAACAGCTCTCTGCCAAATAATAAGGATGGTTAACCCGCTGTTATTGGTTCTACTATCATCATTATGCTCCCATGCCATGCTGCCATGCCCATGATTGCTACATTGGCCCATACTGCGCCAGTGTGTGGGATGTTTGTGACCATAACCATCTCAGGAATCACCAGAAATAACTCATGACATTTGTTTAAGGGAAAATCAAGTTAGGCCACTCTCCATTCACCATATTACGGATCTACAACCTCCGCCACCGGTTTTGTTGCACCATCCGTTAAAAATAGGGACATTTTAAATAAATAGAATATCTGCATATCAGCATGTATCGCTTAAACAATATGTAAAAAGGAAAACAAATCCATACACTGGTTAAAAAACAGCTTCGACAGAATTTGTCCTATCGGGATATGATCTTCCCAAAAGCGCACTTTTTTTCGCATACTCAAGGAAGGTAACAATGTGATTTAATTAGTAGTGACAATATAATCAAACGTTCTGTTGTTCGGCAACTGTAACAGATTGGAGTTCAGATTGTAAAATCGGACTTCTAATTTGGGCAAAAAAAAATTGTATTTTTGAAACCAGGGCCGCATACTTGGAAGTGTTGTGAGAGACAATAATTCCCATTAATGATGGGGGATATACAGTCGCCTATAGTTCACTCGAGTTAATATTATAGCTCAATGACAGTAACAGGACGCGGTACTCGAACATTTCTTTTGCAGTAAATCTACCTGCTATCATAGACTGTTTTTACTTATGAAAATAAGAAATTGTTTTGTTCATCTGTCGATCTGAGTTCGGAAGATATTGCAGAAAATTGTAGTTTAGGTTTTACTGCAGCACTCTTACATCAGGATCACAAAGCTTCAGCAGCAGGAGAGTGATTTCAAACCCGAGCCACATTTGGGCCGATACATTTTTTTAATGCTTGGTCATCCCATTTTAACTTCTAACATTTGCGTTTAAAATCTGAACCAATATTTGACTGGGTTGTCGTGTTTGTATAGACCCATAATGTGACATTGCTGTTATTTTTACAGTCAAATATAACTTTTTATTTTTGCCATTTACTGACAAGACAATGAAATAACCTAAATGATTATACAATTCCATTTGTTTGACATCTATTCCTGCACAAACGGACATTACGTAATAATCAGTGTCAAATTAAGTACAGTATGACGTACATTAAATTGGCGAACACTATTCTTGAAGCGATGTGAGATGGGCTCAAAAGCCAGCTATTTTCATTCTGAAGTCCCTAGTCTATTAATATGTCTGGGATTTAATGAGGCTACTGGGACATAGTATTCCCACTCTGTATGAGGATACTGTATGAACCTCATGCAGTCAGTTTAACCGGACACGTACTGTATTATCTTTGTCCCAAATGGCACCCTATTCCCTATTTAGCGCAGTACTATTGACTAGGACCCTGATCAAAAGTAATGCTGTATAGGGGAGGGTTTCCCAAACTTGGTTCTGGGGCCCACCATGGGTGAGTCTTGGTTTTTGACCTAGCATGACACAGCTGATTCAAATAAATGAAAGCTTGATGAGTTGGTTATTTGAATCAGTTGTGTAGTGCCAGGTCAAAAACCAAAACATACACTCGGGGGCCCCAAAACCCTGCTATAGATGTGATGTGTGCAGAGGGTCCTTGGTTCGAGGCGAGGGATGGAAGCTATACTGTTACACACAACCAAGTAAAACATGCTGTATAGCAGGGATCAACTAGATTCAACGAGCTGATTTTTTCTCGAGCGCATGGTAGTGGTGCCAGAGCAGAATTATATAAATTGGCCACAAGAAACCAACAGATTTGGCAAAAACTATAATTTCAAATATATTTGTATATGATCACACCTCTATGTGTGAGAATACTTTGGAACAGATTTCCAAAATATAAAATGACGTGGAACTTATTGCCTGGTGTTCTTAGTCATGTCCAACGAAACAAATTAATTGGGCTGTAAACACACTGTCTGCTCACAAATTATGGTTTACAAAATGTCATTTTTATTCATGTTACATAGGTGTTACATAACATCAGGGCATTAAACATTCTCACAAAGGTTTGGGGGCTACAATCAATGATTAGCAAAAACACTAGTGGTCTCAATCTCTAATGACAATCACTGGACAAACCAAACACCCTCTGACATGTGCACAAACCTGCAAAGAAAAGTACTGAACAAAAACGGGACTTTCTGTATGCAATATTGATTCCCCATTCCAGTGTACAGTGAACAAAATAATAAAGGGGCATGCATGCACTTATTCTATTGCCATTCCACATTCTTTTTTTTGTCTTAAAGTACCAACGTTTTATTGTCAGACATGCTACAAAGTAACACATTGAGGTGAATAATATAACTAGGAAGGAGTGTTTTATAACCGTGGAGGGAGAGACCTCATTACAAGAGCCCATGGATAGGACTTGCTCTGTTGACAGTTAACATCCCAAATAGCACCCTAATTCCTTCAATAGTGCACTACTTTACTTTAGTCCACAGCCCTAGTAGCCCTGGTCAAAAGTAGTGCACTATAAAGGTGATAGGGATGCAACCACTGGTTGGATAGCCCCCACAGATTCATAAAATACAGGTTTCAGGAGTGTTCAAGTTCCCAGGCAATTTGGATCCCAAATAGCACCCCATAACCTTTCATAGTGCATTACGTCTGACGAGGGCTCTGGTCAATACTAGTGCATTATAAAAAGGAAAAGGGTGCCATTTGGGATAAAGCCAATATGTCAGGTTGGCTTTCATGGGCCAGCAGGTGTTGACAGATGCAACTACCTAGCAACCTTTTTGGAAGACCAACACACAGGGGGACAGTGGAGGCAGCCAGAATTCCTGTCAAATTTGGGTCAGCTTGACATACCTTTCCCTCCCCACCATATGCCCAGGCTGCACGATACTTGCTGTTTGCAAATGGTCTTTTAAAGTTCAGAAAACCGATCTTTCTGGACACCCACATCCTATATTGTCACGTTGAACAGACAGTTAAAGTGAAGCGAATATTTTTTTAAAGCAGAAACTGCACATTAGGAAGGCCGGGACAAGCAAACTGAGGCATGGCGATAATATTATTTACTTAATTGAGCTTTTCTTCATACCAAAAAGCAGAGTCGTGGTGAAAACTAAAATGATTCATGTCACACACACTGCAGCTCCATTGTACGACAGGCATTCATTACTAGAATCATTTCAAGTGGAACAATAAGGAATGAAGGTGTAAAAATGATTGTTTTCCTCATTTTTGTTGTATTTCTTGGCGAGGGTTGACAGGGAGCATCTCAGTTCTCTCCATCTCCAGCCTCTGGCTCATCTGCTGCATTGTCAGACGTCCATAGCTGAAACACACAAGACAAAATACCATTAAACTGACAAGCATCTCAGATATCCAAAAGACCCTGCTGGAGGGAAGTCAGACAAAATGTACTGACTGTACCGTAAATCACTTTGGAATCAAGGGTCTACTAAATTGTAAACAGTGCATTCGAAAAGGATTCAGACCCCTTCACTTTTTCCCAATTGTTGTTACAGCCATATCTAAAATTGATAAAATGTTTTTCTCCATCACAATAACCCATAATGACAAAGCAAAAACAGGTTTAGAATCTCTCCAATTTCTTAAAAATAAATATGTACATAAGTATTCACACTCTTTACATTGTTGAAGCACCTTTGGCATTGATTACAGCCGCGAGTCTTCTTGGGTTTGACACACCTGTATTTGGGGAGTTTCTCCCATTCTTCTCTGCAGATCCTCTCAAGCGTCGTCAGGTTGGATGGTGAGCATCACTGCACAGCTATTTTCGGGCCTCTCCAGAGGCTGTTTGATCAGGTCTAGACCATTCAAGGACATTCAGAGACTTGTCCCGAAGCCACTCCTGCGTGGTCTTGGCTGTGTGCTTAGGGTCGTTGTCCTGTTGCAAGGTCAACCTTCGCCCCAGTCTGAGGTCCTGAGTGCTCTGGAGCGGGTCTTCATCAAGGATCCAGCTGTACTTTACTTCATTCATCTTTTGCTCGATCCTGACGAGTAGCCCAGTCTCGACAGCAAAAAATAAATAAAAACCATCCCCACAGCATGATGCTGCCACCACGATTCACAGTAGGGACAGTGCCAGGTTTCCTCCAGACGTGACACTTGGCATTCAGGCCAAAGAGTGCAATCTGTTTCATCAGACCAGAGAATCTTGTTTCTCATGGTCTGAGAGTCCTCCAGGTGCCTTCTGGCAAACTCCAAGCGGGCTGTCATGTGCCTTTTACTGAGGAGTGGCTTCCGTCTGGCCACTACCATAAAGGCCTGATTGGCAGTGCTGCAGAGATGGTTGTCCTTCTGGAAGGTTCTCCCATCTCCACAGAGGAACTCTGACAGAGCTCTAGAGTGACCATCGAGATCTTGGTCACCTCCCTGACTAAGGCCCTTCTCCCCCGATTGTCAAGTTTGGCCAGCTCTAGGAAAAGTCTTGGTGGCTCGAAACTTCTATTTAAGAATGGAGGCCTCTGTGTTCTTGGGGACCTTCAATGCTGCAGAAATGTTTTGGTACCTTTCCCCAGATCTGTGCCTCAACACAATCCTGTCTCGGAGTTCAACAGACAATTCCTTCGACCTCGCGGGTTGGTTTTTGTCTTGACATGCACTGTCAACTGTGGGACCTTACATAGACTTGTGTGTGCTTTTCCAAATCATGTCCAACCAATTGAAATTACCACAGGTGGACTCCAAGTTGTAGAAAGATCAAGAATGATCAATGGAAACAGACTGCACCCTGAGCTAAATTTCAAGTCTCATAGCAAAGGGTCTGAAAAATACATTTTCTCTTTGTATGTAAATTGAGGGGGAAAATGTCATCCATTTTAGAATAAGGCTGTAACGTAACAAAATGTGGAAAATGTGAAGGGGTCTGAAAACTTTCCGAATGCACTGCATGTGTGTTGTGTGTGTGTGTATATGTATATGTATACATACACACACACATACTGCTCAAAAATGTGAGTGAACACTAAAATAACACATCCTAGATCTGAATGAATGAAATATTATTATTAAATACTTTTTTCTTTACATAGTTGAATGTGCTGACAACAAAATCACACAAATTATCAATGGAAATCAAATTTATCAACCCATGGAGGTCTGGATTTGGAGTCACACTCAAAATTAAAGTGGGAAACCACACTACAAGCTGATCCAACTGTGATGTAATGTCCTTAAAACAAGTCAAAATGAGGCTCAGTAGTGTGTGTGGCCTCCACGTGCCTGTATGACCTCCCTACAACGCCTGGGCATGCTCCTGATGAGGTGGCGGATGGTCTCCTGAAGGATCTCCTCCCAGACCTGGACTAAAGCATCCGCCAACTCCTGGACAGTCTGTGGTGCAACGTGGCGTTGGTGGATGGAGCGAGACATGATTTCCCAGATGTGCTCAATTGGATTCAGGTCTGGGGAACGGGCAGGCCAGTCCATAGCATCAATGCCTTCCTCTTGCAGGAACTGCTAACACACTCCAACCACATGAGGTCTAGCATGGTCTTGCATTAGGAGGAATCCAGGGCCAACCGCACCAGCATATGGTCTCACAAGGGGTCTGAGGATCTCATCTCGGTACCTAATGGCAGTCAGGCTACCTCTGGCGTGCACATGGAGGGCTGTGCGACCCCCCAAAGAAATGCCAACCCACATCATGACTGACCCACCGCCAAACCGGTCATGCTGGAGGATGTTGCAGGCAGCAGAACGTTCTCCATGGCGTCTCCAGACTGTCACGTGCTCAGTGTGAACCTGCTTTCATCTGTGAAGAGCACAGTGCAACCAGTGGCGAATTTGCCAATCTTGGTGTTCTCTGGCAAATGCCAAACGTCCTGCACGGTGTTGGGCTGTAAGCACAACCCCCACCTGTGGACGTCGGGCCCTCATACCACCCTCATGGAGTCTGTTTCTGACCGTTTGAGCAGACACATGCACATTTGTGACCTGCTGGAGGTCATTTTGCAGGGCTCTGGCAGTGCTCCTCCTGCTCCTCCTTGCACAAAGGAGGAGGTAGCGGTCCTGCTGCTGGATTGTTGCTCTCCTACGGCCTCCTCCACGTCTCCTGATGTACTGGCCTGTCTCCTGGTAGCGCCTCCATGCTCTGGACACTACGCTGACAGACACAGCAAACCTTGCCACAGCTCGCATTGATGTGCCATCCTGGATGAGCTGCACTACCTGAGCCACTTGTGTGGGTTGTAGACTTCATCTCATGCTACCACTAGAGTGAAAGCACCGACAGCATTCAAAAGTGACCAAAACATCAGCCAGGAAGCTGAGGAACTGGTTATCACCTGCAGAACCACTCCTTTATTGGGGGTGTCTTGCTAATTGCCTATAATTTCCACCTGTTGTCTATTCCATTTGCACAACAGCATGTGAAATTTATTGTCAATCAGTGTTGCTTCCTATGTGGACAGTTTGATTTCACAGAAGTGTGATTAACTTGGAGTTGCATTGTGTTGTTTAAGTGTTACCTTTATTTTTTTGAGCAGTGTATATAAAATACCTATGCTCCACTTGGGTCAAATCCTTATATCATAGCTTGTCACTCAAAATGGCACTGGCTCCTGCTTGCCATTAAAATACTGAAATGAGATGCACATACACTAGACTGGTTGCAGTCACAGTGTCTGTGGGTGTATGGTGTGTGTGGGATGTGTTGATGAAGCGACCAATCCCGTGGCTCGGTGGGGGGAGGTCAGAGGATACTTACTGTGAGGTTGTCTCTAAGCAACTGCATGATGAGTGTACTGTCTTTGTACGAGTCTTCGCTCAGCGTGTCGAGCTCGGCGATGGCATCGTCGAAGGCCTGCGAAAACACAAGTAACAATGGTTGATATGCATATGAACAGGGAGATGAGGCAAAGATAGAGATGGACAGAAGACAGATGGCACATAATGCAGCTATGTGTGTGTGTGTGTGTTCACTGAGTAAACAAAACATTAAGAACACCTTATATTGAGTTGCAGCCCCCTCCCCATTTGCCCTCGGAACAGCCGCAATTCGTCGGCGGATGGACTCTACAAAGGTGTCGAAAGCGTTCCACAGGGATGCCGGCCCATGTTGACTACACAGTTGTGTCAAGTTGGATGTATTTTAGGTGCTAGACCATGCTTGATACACACAGGAAACTGCTGAGCGTGAAAAACCCAGCAGTGTTGCAGTTCTTGACACATTCAAACCATAACCAGTTCAAAAGGCACTTTTTTTAACACGTTTGTCTTGACAATTCCCCCTCTGAATGGCACACATACAAGCCATGTTGTAATTGTCTCAAGGCTTGCATTTATTTTAACCAGCCTCAGCTTCATCTACACTGATTGAAGTGGATTTAACTAGTGACATCAATAAGGGTCATAGCTTTTACCTGGTCAGTCTATATAATGGAAGGTAATGTTTTGTACACTCAGTGTATATAGAACACCCCATAATCTCACCCTATTCCTTATATAGAGCACGACTTTTGACCAAAGCCCCATAGGCCCGGTGTCAAAAGAAAGCACTATATAGGGGATCTGGTGCCGTTTGTGTGGGCTGCTGTGTTGTCTCATCATCCCTACCTGTTTGGCCAGTGAGCAGGCCTTCTCTGGAGAGTTGAGGATCTCGTAGAAGAAGACAGAGAAGTTGAGGGCCAGGCCCAGGCGGATGGGATGTGTGGGCTGCATCTCCTTCTTGCTGATGTCAAACGCCTCCTGGTACGAGTCTTGAGAGTTGGATATCGTCTCTGTGGAAAGGGGAGGAACCATTGAGATGGAGCTCCAACTCTAAAACATTGTCTACGTCCCAAATGGCACCCTATTACTTATATAGTACACTACTCTTCAAGGCCCATAGTCAAAAGAAGTGCTCTATTAAGGGAATAGGGTGCCATTTGGCACAGAACCAGTCTCATTACAAACTTTGTAAATTTGAAATATTACTCCTCCAGGTAGGCCTATCCATCATTGCTGCAAATGGGGTCACTTTCCTTTCCCTAGTCTGGCCACCGTAAGCATTTCTGAAAGCTAGGCTACATGAGGTAATGGGCTTATAAATATCCTTTGTTGAGCACCGGAGCTACATTACCGACGACAGGACGGTGGTAGTCAGAGACCTGGCAGTGTGGTGCCAGGACAACAACCTCCAACATCAGTAAGACAAAGTTGCTGATCGTGGATTACAGGAAACAGAGGGCTGAGCACGCCTCCATTCACTGGATGTCATAAGGTGAATTCACCAATTTGTAAGTCGCTCTGGATAAGAGCGTCTGCCAAATGACTTAAATGTAACGTAACATAGACGGAGAAGGTTGAGAGCTTCCTCAGTGTCCACATCACTAATGAACTACCATGGTCCACACACACCAACACAGTTGTGAAGAGGGCACGACAACACCCCTTACCCCTCAGTAGGCTGAAAAGATTTAGCATGGGCCCTCAGGTCCTCAAAAAGTTATACAGCTGCACTATCGAGAGCACCTTGACTGGCTGCATTAACGCTTGGTATGTCAACTGCTTGGCATCCAACCACAAGGCGCTTCAGGACCAGTACATTACTGGGGCCGAGCTCCCTGCCATCCAGGACTGTTATACCGGGCGCAGGTGGGTTTTGCACGAACCACATGCTGCTGCTACTGAGTATTCTCAGTCACTTCATTCCAAGTTATATGTACATATCTACCTCAAATTCCCTTGTACCCCTGCACATCGACTCGGCTATATACACACAGGGTAGCAGTACCAAGTTATATGTACATATCTACCTCAAATTCCCTTGTACCCCTGCACATCGACTCGGCTATATACACACAGGGTAGCAGTACCAAGTTATATGTACATATCTACCTCAAATTCCCTTGTACCCCTGCACATCGACTCGGCTATATACACACAGGGTAGCAGTACCAAGTTATATGTACATATCTACCTCAAATTCCCTTGTACCCCTGCACATCGACTCGGCTATATACACACAGGGTAGCAGTACCAAGTTATATGTACATATCTACCTCAAATTCCCTTGTACCCCTGCACATCGACTCGGCTATATACACACAGGGTAGCAGTACCAAGTTATATGTACATATCTACCTCAAATTCCCTTGTACCCCTGCACATCGACTCGGCTATATACACACAGGGTAGCAGTACCAAGTTATCGTTACTCATTGTTCATTATTAATGCGTTTTACTCTATTATTCCTCTATAACAAATGGAAGGGCCTGTAAATTAGGTGTAGACTAAGTGAAACTTGGTTGTTTACCAAGCACGTGACGAATAAAATCTGATTTTGATTTGAACAGTGCTATGGCATTTTCTAAGAACTACAATGTAACAAATAATCCCTGGATATGATACATGTGGATCAAGTTGCAAAGTCCCTGGCCTGGATGCCAAAATAAGCCGGCAAGCGTTAGGCTACTAACTAACGAGGCCTACATTTCA
Source organism: Oncorhynchus masou masou (assembly GCF_036934945.1). NCBI lineage: Eukaryota > Metazoa > Chordata > Actinopteri > Salmoniformes > Salmonidae > Oncorhynchus > Oncorhynchus masou. Next base: position 28,442,045 of record NC_088230.1, on the reverse strand, counting down.
ACATCCTCCCTCCCCTGTTCAAACCTCAGTTGGGGCGGTGCTGTAAGGGGAAAACCATGACACTAATTCTGTGCAGTCTCGTGTTCAGTGGCTGAGGCTTGCCAGGGAGGAGGCGGCTGGCAGATAACGCTCTCACTGGGGGGGGGGGGCATGGCAAGAGGAAAAGAGAGCGGGAGGCAAGGAGGGGAGAGAAGTATGGAGGGAAGGGAAAGAGGTATGGAGGGAGGGAAGGTAAAGAGGTATGGAGGGAGGGAGGGAAGGTAATCATGGATGGATGAGATAGGGAGACATGGGTGAGGGACGAGGGAGGGAAAGAACCCCGCAGCAGCAAGGAGAGAACATTCATATACCCATCACCACGTCCATAGCCCAAACTCACTCAGCCTGCATTAAACCAACAAGCTTGCATCCCCTGGAGCGAGAGGTCTGGATGGAGCTCCAGACACACACATTTGCTAGATGAGCTTGTTTTGAGATCAATGCGAGAGCTGCATGTAACCACTTGTGCACATTTGTTCGTATTCTTTGTTAGTTATTAGCCCAGTTACAGCTCATTTCTCGTCAGCAATGGGGGAGAGGTTGCTTCCTACAAGAGCACAAAAAGTGCATTTCTAGCCATCTATGGAAAGCAAGTCAGGTAAAGAGCTTTTTTTAAGTCTTAAAAAAGGGACAGTGCTGTATTTTGAGAAAGGCTTGAATAAGATAAGTAGCCAATAAGGGAAAGGGAGATAACTCGTCAGCTGTACAACAACGCATTCAACAGAAATGTACCTTCCGCGTTTAACCCAACCCCTCAACAATAGGCAGAGAGGAGCATCATTTGTCGGAGTCGCTGAAATAATGGCATGGGAATAATGTATTTTATTTTTTGTAAAGTGGTTTCTTGAATCAAACAACATTTTCAGTCAGCTTGTCTGAAGGACAAGTGGGCAAAAAAAAACAGGTTAATGTAAATCCCTCCATGTTTTTTTTAAGTCTCATGAATGTAGGCCTACATTGAAAACCACACATTGGCTGAATGATTAAAAAACAGCTTTTTAAAATGTTTTGGGATACACTTTCTCCATTGTTTTTTTTAAATGGTAGGCCACTGATAGGCCTACATTACGATCAAAATAGCCACAGTAGTCTACTTGGCCACTGTTCTAACTAACTTAAAAGCAGGTATAGCCTTAGTGGTCATAGTAAACGCGTGGCAGAAGACAGAATTTTCACAGTTCTTTTCACAGTGCGCGCAGCCGGCCCACAAATTTGCTTAGTCCCGAAGAATGATAAAACATTGCTTGGTAGCCTACAAAATATTGCTAAATAACCACCAAATACTTGGTGTCTTTATATAATAATTCCTTCCAGGACTTAATCAATGGCATCCTGTCAGTGATGACAGATCTAAAATTAATACAACCATTGCACATTAAGAAATATATTAAAAAGCAATGAGGCTGATGCAACCGATCAGACCATTCAGCTTAAAAATGTTGATACAGTTTTATTCCTTCATATTATAAGATCAACAATGTGCACATGGCTGTAGGCTACACAGGAATGGTCCAAACTGCAATTAGCGGGAACACTGTTCTCAAAAGCACACCACATGCGTGAGCGGTTTCATGTGACAGATGAAACCGTTAGAAATCAAGCCTCTAAACGTTAATTATTATTTGTCAACAGATGACTGCCATTTAGCCTAACTTTACGCAACCTGAAGTCTCATTAAAGTTAAGCTACATTTTCTGCTACCTCCCTCATGTCAGCATCGGTTTGGACATGAGGCTGTAGCAAATATGCATATCACCTACACATTGACATGGAGCCTTTTTTATTGATGTATATTAAAAAGAGATTTAGAATATTATTCCAATGTTGGCCCTTCTGGTCAGAGTAATTGTTAGTGATTTTTGGGGGGCATTGTCCTGTAGAAAAACAAATGATAGTGGGACTAAGCGCAAAATAGATGGGATGCATTCCAGGTGACTACCTCATGAAGCTGGTTGAGAGAATGCCAAGAATGTGCAAAGCTGTCATCAAGGCAAAAGGTGGCGACTTTGAAGAATCTCAAATATATTTTGATTAGTTTAACACTTTTTGGTTACTACATAATTCCATGTGTATAGTTGATGTCTTAACTAATATATTACAATGTAGAAAATGGTTAAAAAAAATAAAGAAAAACACTTGAATGAGTCAGTGTCCAAACATTTGACTGGTACTAAGGAGTGGGAGACAGCGAGGCCCATTGGAGCCAGCAGCCCAATAACTCCTGAGAGAGTAGATTTGAGTCCCAAACGACCCTCTATTCCCAATATAGTGCACTACTTTTGACCAAAACCCATTACTGTAGTGCACCTTATAGGGAATATGGGGCCATTTGGGTCATGGTCCAAAGTAGCGCACTATGTAGGGAACAGGGTGCCATATGGGACTTAGACTGGAGACCCACTTACCCTTCTTGTTGTCTCCAGAGGCCACCTCAGCCAGGTATCTGTAGTAGTCTCCCTTCATCTTCAAATAGAAGACTTTGCTCTCCGCATTAGGGGCATTTTCAATCAAATATTTGCTCAGCAGCCCCTGAGGGAGAAAACAGACGGGAGGAGAGTTCATTTAAATTTTACGAATTCCATGGGCACTTCCCAAATGGCACCCTATACACTACTTTATAGGGGTGCCATATGGGATGCATCCTATCACAAATAGCTAGATTTTTTTTTAACACCCATAAAAGTGTGACATTTGGCTTCATTCCATCTCATTGAAAACACCGTAATCTGCCTGCCTGCCTCGCACAAACACACGATGGAAGATGGGGGTTTTGTGCAACAACAAAACAGGATGTAGTAACTTTACTTTGATGCATCATTCGATTAGTTGAGGCATGAAAATCAGAGCATCTACAGTGGCATGCCTTAACTTCAGTTGCAAAAAGGGGCATCTCACTTTCGATCCCCATCAGTCATCCAAGCTGTACTCGATGGCTTCACCGTTGCCTCAATTTGTTGTGGGTGTAACACAAAAACAGGTTGTGGTGGCATTCACATAACACCGGTACGAAACAATGAGCACTCTACAGCCAGCTTCCTGTGTGAGCCAAACGCCTCTCCACTTCCTTTTAACAGCCGAAGACAATAGTCCTGCCTAGAGACCACGTGTGACAGGTAGCCTGGTCCCACAAGTTTGTGTCCTTGTCTCCTCCATTGCCGTCATTGGCACGTCAAACTTGTTTCACGTGGCAATGAGTGACAGAGTTGGCATGGCAGCACAAACGCTGGGTCTAAGACTACACGTGTGGCATGGTAACAGCTAACCAGTTGCCTGCTCCCTGTGGAGGTCAGGAGTTCCACATGGAGAGGCCACTGTTAAGCCTAAAGGAAGGAAATACAAAGGAGGTTTAATCTGGGTCCAAAGGAAACACTGGCCTGAACCCGGGTTAACTCAGTGAAAGATGCTGAGGCATAGATAGAACCCAGTGGAAGGCTTGAGTGAAGGTGATACCATCCACAAGCTGCCGTTCATGCTGGCTCTCTAATACCCGATTATCAGCTCGGCATGGGCTGACGACAACCTGAGTGAGAGGCACTTACAGGCAACTATACTCTGCCCTACCAACTGTTCAGTGAGATGACATAATACTGCTATAGATATGGACAGCCAGAGGGGAGAGTACAGCTTAACTGCTGCTTGTTCTGAGAAGTCACTTGCTTAAAGCATGTTTCAGCCGAGCAGCCAACCCAGGAACAGGGTTGGACCGGCCACCATTTCCACTGCGTGGCATCACCACCAACATGGAGGAAGGGGCACTCCTGTGTCCTCAGCAGCCACAGCAGTTTGTGGCTGTTAGTAGCAGGCCAGTGAAGCAGAGGTCCCTCTCCTCACAGGCTCAAGGCATGATTTAGTACCGCTGACCATTTTACCAAGCAAAAATAAAAACCTCAATCCAGCATGACAGTTATAGTGAAGAGCGTACTTGTAGATCCCTCAAAACGAACATGACGGGTCAAGAATTATATAGACCACTTCTCTGCCTTCATCCACTATGGGTGAGTTCCAAATGACACCCAATTTCCCATTTAGTGCACCACATTTGGTCAGGACCTATAGGACTCTGGTCAAAAGTAGTGCACTATGTAGGGAATAAGGTGCCATTTGGGTCAACTCTAGTGGGAGGATGGGAATCAGGACAGAAGTCCCCTTTCCTCCACCTGTCGTCGGCAGCAACGTTGTCGCATCAAAACATGTGCTCAGACATTCAGTATGTGTATCAAATGGTACCCTATATAGTGCACTACTTTTAAACAGGGGCCCTATGGGTGTGCACTATAGGATGCCATTTTAGACATCCATTTAAAAAGACAGATAGCAAAAGAGCTGGGCCCTGTCATGTCCCTAACCATAGGCTAGCTTTCTCTTTTCCTCTGCACCACAAAAAGTTAGCCACTGGGGCTATTTTACCACACACACACACTGATGCAGGGACTGGTTTGAGTTTACTTTACAGTCTATAAAAATGTATTTCAATGTTAGGTTTGTTAAATGTGATACGTAACTCTGGCGTGTATGTCAGTTATAGTTTACTCCGTTTCCTACATGAGTCATCGCTCGCGCTCATCCTTTTTGCCGCTAACCACACAAAGCCCTGCCCCGTCACTCAATGAGAGAGCAGTTGCTCAACGACAGTCACAAGCATTTTGTTGACGTTCACTTTGCATGGTCAGATGGACACAATGTTGGTGAAAGAATGCTTATGGAAAGCAGCATAACTACACTATTATTGTGTGGTGTCTTACTATATGCAAACTACTGTTTGCCAGTTTCTTTTCTTAGCAGGGTGTTTCTAAATCAAAATTAAGGAGCAACAAAATAACAGTAGCGAGGCCATATACAGGGGGTACCATTACAGAGTCAATGTGCGGGGTTAGTCAAGGTAATATGTACATGTAGAGTTATTAAAAAAGTGACGATGCATAGATAAACAGAGTAGCAGCAGGGTAAAGGGGGGGGCAATGCAAATAGTTTGGGTAGCTATTTCATTAGATGTTCAGGAGTCTGGCCTTCTAGACAGCGTTGCAAAGAAAAAGCCATCTCAAACTGGAAAATAAAAATAAAAGATTAAGATGGGCAAAAGAACAGACACTGGACAGAGGAACTCTGCCTGGAAGGCTAGCATCCTAGAGTTGCCTCTTTACTGTTGATGTTGAGACTGGTGTTTTGCGGGTACTATTTAATGAAGCTACCAGTTGGGGACTTGTGAGGCATCCGTTTCTCAAACTTGACACCAATGTGCTTGTCCTCTTACTCAGTTGTGCACCGGGGCCTCCCACTCCTCTCTCTATTCTGGTTAGAGCCAATTTGCGCTATTCTGTGAAGGGAGTAGTACACAGCGCGATATGAGATACTCAGTTTCTCGCATGGAATAGCCTACATTTCTGAGAAGAATAGACTGACGAGTTTCAGAAGAAAAGGTCTGTTTCTGGCCATTTTGAGCCTGTAATCAAACCCACAAATGCTGATGCTCCTGATACTCAACTAGTCTAAAGGCTGCCAGTTTTATTGCTTCTTTAATCATAAGTTTTCAGCTGTGCCAATATAAATGCAAAAGGGTTTAATGATCAATTAACCTTTTAAAATTATGAACTTGGATTAGCTAACAGCGTGCCATTGGAACACAGGAGTGATGGTTGCTGATAATGGGCCTCTGTACACCTATGTAGATAATCCATTAAATCTGCCATTTACAGCTACAATAGTCATTTAAAACAATGTATTTTTTCAAAAACAAGAACATTTCTAAGTGACCCCAACCTTTTAAACGTTAGTGTACATGTAGGTTGAGTTAGTGACTATGCATAGATAAACTGAGTAGCAGCAGCGGAAACGGGGGGGGGGGGGGGGCATTGCAAATAATCTGGGTAGCCATTTCATTAGATGTTCAGCAGTCTTATAGCTTGGGGGTAGAAGCCTCTTGGACCTAGACTTGGCACTCCGGTATCACTTGCCGTGCTGTAGCAGAGAGAACAGTCTGACTGGGGTGACAGGAGCCTTTTACAATTTTTAGGACCTTCAAGACACCGCCTGGTATATAGGTCCTGGATGGCAGGAAGCTTGGCACCAGTGATGTACGGGGCAGTACGCACTACCGAGCAGTAGGCACTGCCGAGTAGTTGCCATATCAGGCAGTGATACAACCAGTCAAGATGCTCGATGGTGCAACTGTAGAACCTTTTGAGGATCTGAGAACCCATGCCAAATCTTTTCAGTCTCCTGAGGAGGGATAGGTTGTCATTCCCTCTTCACAACTGTCTTGGCATTCTTGGACCATGTTAGTTTGTTAGGGGCATTCTCAGTCCTTTTCCTGTAGTCCACAATCAACTCCTTTGTTTTGATCACGCTGAGGGAGAGGTTGTTGTCCTGCCACCACACGGCCAGGTCTCTGACCACCTCCCTATAGGCTGCGTCGGTGAGCAGGCCCACAACTGTTGTGTCATCTGCAAACTTGGTGTTGGAGTCATGCCTGGCCATGCAGTCATGAGTGAACAGGGAGTACAGGAGGGGACTGAGCATGCACCCGAGGGGCCCGTGTTGAGAATCAGCATGGCGGATGTGTGTTGTTACCTACCCTTATCCTTGGAAGTCCAGGATACAGTTGCAGAGGGAGGTGTTTAGTCCCAGGGTCCTTAGCTTAGTGATGAGCTTTGAGGGCACTATGGTGATGAACGCTGAGCTGTAATTAATGAATAGCATTCTCACAGATGTTCCTTTTGTCCAGGTGGGAAAGGGCAGTGTGGAGTGCAATAGAACCTGCATCATTTGTGAATCTGTTGGGGCGGTATGCAAATTGGAGTGGGTCTAGGGTTTCTGGGATAATGGTGTTCATGTTAGCCATGACCAGCCTTTCAAAGCACTTCATGATGGGAGTGCTACGGGTCAGTAGTCATTTAGGCAGGTTATCTTAGTGTTCTTGAATACAGGGACTATGGTGGTCTGCTTGAAACATGTTGGTATTACGGACAGGGGTTGAAACCGTCAGTGAAGACACTTGCCAGTTGATCAGATGCTCGGAGTACACGTCCTGGTAATCCGTCTGGCCCTGCAACCTTGAATGTTGACCTGTTTAAAAGGTCTTACATTGGCTGCGGCAAGCGTGATCACATAGTATTACGGAACAGCTGGGGCTCTCATGAATGCTTCAGTGTTGCTTGCCTTGTAGGTTTGTGTCACTGGACAGCACGCGGCTGTGATTCCTTTTGTAGTCTTATAGTTTGCAAGCCCTGCCACATCCGACGAGCTTCGGAGCCGGTGTAGTATGATTCAATCTTAGTTCTGTATTGACACTTTGCCTGTTTGAGGGTTCGGAGGACATAGTGGGATTTCTTATAAGTTCGCTTGCTGCATGAAGTAAGAAACATTAATTAGGGTCACCTGGAAACAGTGAACAGCACTTTGGTTCCAACCTTATCAATAATTCCTCACTGGCTTGTCACGTAGAGTAGGCCAGAAGGCTGAACTGAAAAACCTTACCTCTATCAAATAAAAAGATGGTGGAGCCGCAAAAGTATTTCTGTGCAAGGGTGTTTATTTACATAGTGAATCCGGAAGAAAAACAGTACTGCCATCCAAACTACACATTAAGGGGACAACTTTTAAACAGCTCAAACCAAAATGGTTCCCCCTTGAACTGAGAGACTCCTTTTGTAGGGGAAGCCTCTCCCACCAGAACATACCCAGTACGAATTAATTAAGCAATTACCTTCATCAAAGCCTACATTTTCCACTCAGCTAAACAATGAATTATATACATTGCAACACATTTCTCATGATACAATAAACCAATAACACATTTACAAAATCCCATCCATGCTGACAGAGTCTTCCAATATGCTCATTCACATGAACAAGCCAGTCGGGACAGGCACTACAAAGCCAGCCCGATTACCGTAGCTCTGGTCCTTATCCCAGCATACCCGGAAGCTACAGACAGAGGAACAGAACCAAACAAACAACGCACTCATCCATAACATTGACAAGTACAATAAACATTGCTTTAATTAAACATGAAAGCTTGTCTGTATATTCTTTATACCAGAAACTGTTACTGACGGGAGGTAAGATTTTTTTTATTTCACCTTTATTTAAACAGGTAGGCTACTTAAGAACAACTTCTCATTTACAACTGCGACCTGGACAAGAAAGCAAAGCGGTCTGACAAACACAGTTACACATGGAATAAACAAACACAGTCAATAACACAATAGAGAAAAAGTCTATAGACAGTGTGTGTAAATGAAGTGAGATAAAGGAGGTAAGGCCATAGTGGCGAAATAAATACAATTTAGCAATTAAACACTGGAGTGATAGAAGTGCAAGTGGAGATACTGGGGTGCAAAGGAGCAAAACATTAACAGTATGGGGATGAGGTAGTTGGATGGGCCTTTTACAAGTATTGTGATCTGTGAGCTGCTCTGACAGCTGGTGCTTAAAGAAGAATTGGCTTTGGGGGTGACCAGTGAAATATACCTGCTGGAGCGCGTGCTGCTATGGTGACCAGTGAGCTGAGATAAGGCGGGGCTTTACCTAGCAAAGACTTGTAGATGACCCGGAGCCAGTGGGTTTGGCGACGAATATGAAGCGAGGGCCAGCCAACGAGAGCATACAGGTCGCAGTGGTGGGTGGTATATGGGGCTTTGGTGACGAAACGGATGGCACTGTTAGCTGAATAGTGTTGGAGGCTATTTTGTAAATTACATCACCGAAGTTAAGGATTGATAGGATAGTCAGCTTTATGAGGGTGTGTTTGACAGCATGAGTTAAGGATGCTTTGTTGCGAAATAGGATGCCGATTCTAGATTTAATTTTGGATTGGATATGCTTAATGTGAGTCTACAGTCTAACCAGACACCTAGGTATTTGTAGATAGTGAAGTTAATGTTGGTCAACAACCAAGATAACGGAGCTGATAACGGAGCAGGGAGGCGGATGAGTCAACAGGTTCCGCACATTTTTATATGGCTCTTGTATCTCTGCAGCAGATATATAGTAAGCAATATGTTTGTAAAATCGAATTGCAATTCAATCGCATTATCGAATCGCAGTGAGATCAAATTGTGAGGTCCCCGGCAAATCCCAGCCCTACTATCCATGGTGGTCAGATCAAACGAACAGCATGCACGATGATCACAAGAGAAGTAGGCCTATATGGTAAAGAAGGTTATTGGTACCATACACAATAATACTGAGACTCCAGTATATCAGCAGCTGTAATCATTCTGCATAGTTATCCATCACCCGAGTGGCACAGCAGTCTAAGGCACTGCTTCTCAGTGCAAGAAGCTTTCACTACAGACCCTGGTTCAATTCAAGACTATCACAACTGCCGTGATTGGGAGTCCCATCGGGTGGCACACAATTTGCCCAGCGTCGTCTGGGTTAGGCTTTGGCCGGGAAGGCTGCCATGGTAAAAAGGAATGTTCTTAACTGACTTGCCTAGTAAAATAAAGGTAAAATAAAATCAAACTTTGGTTGAGTTTGTAAGAGTTCATAAGCTTACCGTAGGTTACACAAATGACCTACAATAATCAAGACAGAGGGCCACTGGAGAGTGTAGGGTACTAGCCCAGAGGCGCCCCATGTAGAGGGCACTGGCCCCGTAAAGCAGGGCGCTTTAACAGATGGCCAGTGCAGAATTAGAGCACCCAGATGTGGCTCAGTGTGCGCGCAAGCTCAGTGCTGAGCCTGCCACACCAGCACACCCTCAATGGACATCCGTCTATCAGGGTCACAGCTTCCTATACAGGAAGTGACAGCAGGATAATGCCATATGTGTAGTTTATTTTTAAAGGAGAGTTTCACTTAACCATACGAGGCTATTGGACAGGCATAGATCTAGAAGGGAGACATTGGATGAAGGGTGGAGACTGGGATTGAACCCTGGTCCTCGTGGGGAGGAGTGTACGCATGGCTTGTGCCCTGAGGGTCACCCACTTGATCAAGGCTCTGCAAGCCATGTGTGTAGGTTAAGTTCAGGGTCTGTGTGGACGAGAGCTTGGCTTGCGTAGATCAAAGGGTGTTGAGTAGAGGATGGACTTATCTGGAATACTAATGAGCGGCTTTAATCCACCAGAGTGATTGATCTAAGCCTGATCTACAAGAGACAATATAAGTGAGCTTTTCCTCTATCACCAAACATCTAGCTAATGTACAATAAGTGTGTCTGGACAACTGTGAAAGCCACATGTGCTCAGGACTCGTGTGCCTGTCTACCTGCTACATGTTCAATGTTTCAGACACAGCCTGTTGAATGAAGTCACTGCCACAAGTCCCCCTTTTGACAGGAAACCACTCTTCCTCTGTGTCAAGGATGTGCATCAGGTTCTGTATCAAACTATAGCCTGGCTTTTGGAACCGATCCATCCCCTTTCCTTTGAGGCCCAGGTCTGCATTCCAAACGACATATTCCCCATAGGGCCCTGGTCAAGAGTAGTGAACTATATAGGGGATAGGGTGCCATTAGGGACGCAGACCCCGATGTGGAGGACACCTCCTGTTCGGAGGGATAAACTGAACAATACAGTTAGACGTCGTGCAAACATCTCTTAATCTGCCAACAGCACTGATATCTCTGCCCTATTTAGAGTAAGGCGGCCACATACATTCTTTACACACGCGGTTATTGTGCTGGTTGAGTAGTTAACACTAGAGAATAGAGTACTACATTAAAGCTGAATACAGTGAGCCCACGGGAAGGTCATGAACTACCAATGAGAAACTAAATCTTGGTTTTACGCATTGGGCAAGTATATCAAGAACGCCAAATAAGCTCTGACAAAAGGTGGCGAGGGCCGATACTTAAAATAAATAAACAAGTGATACTGGCAAGAGCAGAGTGGAATTAAGAGTAAATTAGCCTTGTTTGACATTTAGCCCATAGCCTCTGTACAATTTGGATGTCAAACAGCAGTATTTGTTAAAGTGGATGAACACTAGGGGCGGTGACATGTAATCTGAGAGAGATTACAGGTGCTGTCTTTCACCATGGCCACACCTACTCAAACCCTACAGCCAGGTGCAACAATACACTTTCCCATAGTGGCAGTAGATGGGACACTGGGAGCAAACAGGTCAGGTAACTTCCAGCTAACACACGTTATGGGGTCTCAAATGGCACCCTATTCCATATTTAGTGCACTACTGTAGAGCAGGGCCCTACGGGCTGCCATTTCAGATGCAACCATGGCCTTCTGTTGAACAAAGAACTGAGGGACAGCAAAGGCAACAGGATCCACCAGATAGGGTTGGGGGATATGACCAGCCCATGACAGCCAAACTTACGGAGTTGATCCCCAAAATAGTGTTCCCTACTACATGGGAAGGAAGGTGTGTGCTTAAAATGAGTTCAGTTCCACAGGAAATGCATGAAACAACCATCCTGTACAAGAGCAAAAATAAAATGTCCTTGGATTGAAAAAAAAAGACAGGGGGGCACACATTCTCAAAATGTAGTAGTAACAGAATTGTTACAGCGCTGTCAGTCATTTGCCAATATTATCAGTAGCAGAGGTCAAAAAAATAAAAATAATGTTTTACGCGTTATCATATCTAGATGCTGTAACATCTCCACTGGAGGCCCAGTTCACTGGCTGCTGCTCTGCCTTATTGATCTGGCATATCAAACTCAAGCGGACAATCAAACTAAACCACAAGAGTCTGCCAAGTAAAAGTAGAGCCTTTTACGTGAACATTTGCCATAGCCTTTGACTCAGAATGTCTGACTGTTCTGTTGACAACCCCAATAAACTATTCAGTGAAATTTAAAGGAGGAAAGAAAGAGGTGCTGCCTGCCGTACGACACATTATTGAATGGGAGCAGCAGTGGAAAGGGGAGGTCATGCCACTTCACCACTGTGGCTCAGAATCAATTGGGGCAGACTTTCTGCATAGTTTCAGATAAACGTCACAAATAGAAGCATTGCAATGTCAAAGTCCATGAATGAGGGACTTAAGACAGCGCCATTGTGCACTACTAGTAAATAGATTTTCATACAGAGGGGGATACCACTACTCAGTCAACCGAATCACCATTTCATTCCCCAAGAAAAGGAATGGATGACAGCTTATTTTGCATTTCAGTTTCTCAAATCAAGAGCCCATTGGTAATTGTATGAATCCTGTTGTGTTAAGCTACCATCTATCCAAGTTGGTGCCGCCCTCAGCCTCACAGAAACATAGTGTGTTGGTGATTCTATCAATCAAGCTTTTTATAACACAAGTGACCTCGTTTGCTGCTTGTGCTGAGCCTACAGGCTGAGACGGTTTATTGCTGTCGTCACCGAATATCTGTCCTCAATTTACAGCAGAGAATATGAACGAGGTAAATCAAATGTGGCTCTCTCAAAGCCATGCATGCCCATACTGGCTAGAAGAAATACATTAACTCACCAATACATCGTTGCAGATGTCTCGTAATTCTGTCTCCACCTTCTCCCGGTACTCCTTGACCATCTGAAGCTTCTTGTCGCTGCCCTCTGTCTTCTGCTCGATGGCGGAGATGACCCGCCATGCAGACCTCCGGGCCCCGACAACATTCTTGTAGGCGACCGAGAGAAGGTTCCTCTCCTCGCATGACAGCTCTGCACCCTTCTCCGTTACCTCCTTCATGGACGAAGCCATGTCGTCGTAACGCTCTGCCTGCTCGGCCAGCTTGGCTTTCTGAATCAGCTCCGTTTTATCCATGTTTGTGAGTTATCGTATGTTCAAACTGTCGCTTGCAGTTTCAAAGAAAGTCCGAAGATGTGAGAAGGGGACAACGGTGTGGGGATAGATCGTGTATAACAATAGTTCTAATCTTTGGGCAGGTGGGTGGAGGTACAGGTATGTTATCCAGACACCTGGGGAAGAAAATTTGATTGTTTAGAATGGTCAATGCATGCACACCTTGTAAGGCCGTTTGGTTGGCTAGCTAGTCAACTCAGTTCACCTGTAACAAAAATAAATCAATTCAATAACTTGTTAAGATAACATTAGCTAGCTGGGATACCGAACTGCCTTGCCTAGGAGATGGGAAACGCCATTTAAATGGTACTAATGCCCATTGTGTAAGTTGCCCATGAGTCGTCAATGGGCCGCACGGTGCAACGTGGACGATTCTGAGCTCTCATTCAAGGAGTCAACTGGGCGCTAGCTCCAAAAAAAAAAAACATTAGCATGAATTTCATGAAAAAGTACAACAATACAAATCTTTTCAGAGATGTGAGAATTAACATGCTCTCTATAATATTGTAGATTTGGAATAACCACATTATGTACTTTCGAGGAAAATGGGAAGGTTTCGCGACTCATATCCTGATTGAGAAGGGATTGCGCAATGGTTAGTTTAGCACCCGCGTAACGCACCATGACACGATTGGTCGACAGTCTGCTGGGTGGGGCATTATACGTTTCTTCATACATTTCCCAGTGGGATTCTTATCTCCTCCATTCTCTAATATCTCTGATTATACCATAATGAACACGGAGCCAGATGTCTCACCGGATGTATAAATCTGAAGCATCTGGTTGGAATTTCCACTCCACAACAAATATGGTGAGGAGAGGAAGATCAGTGGCCGGCAGTGTTACGAATAGACTGCACTAAGTTATGTATATAATGTTTTTTCTGGTTTCAAACTATTGTTTACAAGGCGTGCAAGTGCACAAACACACTAAACAGAGCAGGCATTTCATAAAGGAAATAGGCATACTAGAACGTGCCAAAAGGATTTCACTAACTACTGCTTGGCTCTGCCCAACTCCTTGCCTGTTCACGCCACTATGCTTAATTTGCTCCCATTGAAAACGACACAGGTGAACCATCTTGGGTTAGTTATAAATATCTTTGGATATACCTTCACTTTTCTGCTAGTTAGCTAAAGTAACATACTCTTCTAATTAGTTGCGAAGGGAAGTTCACGAGGGGCTCAGCAGTCTAAGGCACTGCATCTCAGTAGTAGGGGCGTCACTACAGACCCTGGTTCAATCCCGGGCTGTAATCACAACCGGCCGTCATCGGGAGTCCCTTTGGGCGGCACACAATTGGCCCAGCGTCGTCCGGGTTAGGGGAGGGTCCTCCCGGGGTAGGCCGACATTGTAAAATAAGAATGCGTTCCTAACTGACTTACCTAGTTAAATACAAAAAAGGTACAAAAATAAAAGCGCATTCAGCACTTGCCTAGCTAACAGACAGTTAATGGTTGGAGGACTGATATGTTGTAACTCAATACTTGTTCACGAGTTAACATCCTAGCCGCTACAACTGCTGCTTTCTCGTTAAAATCAAGTGTGTTGGTTTCGCTATGGTTTGCCCCGTGTCGTTTTGCCCTGACGGCGAATGCTAACTAGCTTGCTTGCTTGACTAACCCCGCGCGACACAGAATGAATCGTTTTTATGAAGCACCACTGCACCGGCGACCAAACGACATCGTATACTAACTATCCATAGACAGTTGACATTTCCTTACAAATTTAGAACAATCGAACTTCATGTTAAATGTAATGACCTACACATTAATTTCCAAGATTTAAAGAAAAAAAATGTTAATATATTTCCCCAACCTTTACCTGGTTCCAATCCGCCACTCCGAGTAAATACCTTACGAAGATATTTGGGCAGGGAAATAATCTATGCCTTCAACCAAATCAGACCAACGGGCGTGTCTAACAAAACGGTAGCCCAATGAGAACCCGTCTTTGAGACGGATCAACCAACACAGTTAAAACAAGAATCAATAGGATGATAGCGCGGGGGAAGAGGCGGGCTTTGAGGCCACGGGGTTTCCTCAAATTAAAGCAAGGGAGAAGACGTCATCATTACCATGGATATCTAACACTTTTCCACATCACATGTGCCGCGTTCAAAACAACTGGGAACTCGGAAAAATGCGAAGTCAAATCATGACGTCAGTGATTTTCAGGTCGGATAGTTGGAGCTCTAGAAAGAGGTCCGAGTTCCCGAGTTGGAATTCCGAGGTGGATGACCATTCAAATCGATTTTTCCAGTTGGAGCTCGTTTTTTCCGAATTCCCAGTTGTTTTGAACGCACTGAAGTCCGAATTCGGAAATTTCCGAGTTACCAGTTCCGAGTTCCCAGTTGTTTTGAACGCAGCAAAACGCACACACACCAACACACACCAACAGTATCAGTAGGCCGCTAGTGGGTGTGGCAGGGGGAAATGATACACACAGTTTTGCAATAAACTTTGCATTTAACATGTAATTGATGGATGTATCAGCCTATTCTGTTTTTCCCAAAAGTGTGACCACCTAGGATTAAATAATAAGCTATTGCAAGGTTTATGAATCAGTACACTTGTTTTATTTGCATTGGATAGATTTGCATAGGATAGATTGCCTATAGTCATCATGGGTTGAGGAAATAGTTATTCATAAGGAACTGGTCAAAAGTAGTGGACCATGTAGGGAATAGGGTATGACTTCTCTTTGGCAGCTGGAAATGAACACATTAGGATGATCAGTAGCATTAAATGTAGAATATTTAACAAAAGTAATTGTGAGCGCTTTGATGATATTTCATGGGAAAATGTTTATAATCAAGTCGATGCAGAGTCTGCTTACCAGACTTTTCTCACATCTTTCAATTCTGTATTTCACCACTGCTTTCCTGTAGTTAAACCACAGAGAGCAGTAGAAGGGTTCTGGAAACCTTGGTTTACAACCGTTCTCAAAAGATTCTCACTTAAAAACAACTGTCCCCTGAATTCTGCAAATTACAAAAAGTATAAGAACAAATTTACTAACCTACTTTGGATATCCCCAAAATTATATTTTACTAACAAATTTCAAGAATCCTTAAAATAATATGAAGTCATCTGGGAAAATCTTCAATCAATTGTTTAAGAAAAGGCATCTACAGTAGAACTATTCCATCTAAATTTACTGTTCGAAATAAGACCTACAGTGACACCAATGTTATTTCATGTGAATTTAATAACTTTTTTGTGAATGTTGGTTACTCTCTGTCAAATGCATTTTAAAAAACTGATGTAAATCCCTTGGATTACAAATCCCTTGGTTAAGGGACATTTGGTGTATAAGAGAATGTTGAAACATGTAAATCAACACTGTGTTCTATATGAGCACCAATATGGTTTTTGTAGAAACTACTCTACAGATATTGCTTTTTTGCAGAGTTGCAAAGAAAAAGCCATATCTCAGACTGGCCAATGAAAATAAAAGATTAAGATGGGCAAAAGAACACAGACACTGGACAGAGGAACTCTGTTAAGAAGGCCAGAATCCCGGAGTCGCCTTTTCACTGTTGATGTTGAGACTGGTGTTTTGCGGGTACTATTTAATGAAGCTTCCAGTTGAGGACTTGTGAGGCGTCTGTTTCTCAAACTAAATACTCTAATGTACTTGTCCTCTTGCTCAGTTGTGCACCGGGGCCTCCCACTCCTCTTTCTATTCTGGTTAGAGCCAGGGAGTAATACACAGCGCTGTACGAGATCTTCAGTTTCTTGGCAATTTCTCACATGGAGTAGCCTTAATTTCTCAGAACAATAATAGACTGACGGGTTTCAGAAGAAAGTTATTTGTTTCTGGCCATTTTGAGCCTGTAATCGAACCCACAAATGTTGATACTCCAGATACTTCACTAGTCTAAAGAAGGCCAGTTTTATTACTTCTTTAACCAGAACAACAGTTTTCAGCTGTCCTAATATAATTGCAAAAGGTTTTCTAATGATCAATTAGTCTTTTAAAATGCTAAACCTGGATTAGCTAACACAATGTGCCATTGGAACACAGAAGTGATGGTTGCTGATAATGGGCCTCTGTACGCCTATGTAGATATTCCATTAAAAATCTGCCGTTTCCAGCTACAATAGTCATTTACAACACTACCAATGTCTACACTGTATTTCTGATCAATTTGATGTTATTTTAATGGACAAAATATGTGCTTTTCCTTCAAAAACAAGGACATTTCTAAGTGATCCCAAACTTTTGAACGGTAGTGTACAGTACCAGTCAAAAGTTTGGGCACACCTACTCATTCCATGGGTTTTCTTAGTTTTTACTATTTTCTACATTGTGGAATAACAACACGTCAAAACTATGAAATAACACATATGGAATCATGTAGCCACCAAAAAATGTTAAACAAATCAAAATATATTTTATATTTGAGATTCTTCAAAGTAGTCACCCTTTGCCTTGATGACAGCTTTGCACATGCTTGGCATTCTCTCAAACAGCTTTATGAGGTAGTCACCTGGAATGCATTTCAATTAACAGGTGTGTCTTGTTAAAAGTTATTTTGTGAAATGTCTTTCCATCTTAATGTGTTTGAGTCAATCAGTTGTGTTGTGATAAGGTAGGGGTGGTATATAGAAGATAGCCCTATTTGGTAAAAGACAAAGTCCATATTATGGCAAGAACAGCTCAATAAGCAAAGAGAAATGACAGTCCATCATTACTTCAGGACATGAAGGTCAGTCAATCCAGAAAATTTCAAGTGCAGCCGTAAATCCCATCAAGCGCTATGAGGAAACTGTCTCTCATGAGGACCGCCACAGGAAAGGAAGACCCAGAGTTACCTCTGCTGAAGAGGATAAGTTCATTAGAGTCAACAGCACCTCAGATTGCAGCCCAAATAAATGCTTCACAGAGTTCCAATAGCAGACACATCTCAACATCAACTTTTCAGATGAGACTGCGTGAATCAGGCCTTCATGGTCGAATTATTGCAATGAAACCACTACTAAAGGGCAACAAGAAGAATAAGAGACTTGCTTGGGCCAAGAAACACGAGCAATGGACATTAGACCGGTGGAAATCTGTCCTTTGGTCTGATGACTCCAAATTTGAGAGTTTTGGTTTCAACCCCTGTGTCTTTCTGAGACGCAGAGTAGGTGAGCGGATGATCTCCGCATGTGTGGTTCCCACGGTGAAGCATGGAGGAGGTGTGATGGTGTGGGGGTGCTTGTCTAGTGACACTTTCTGTGATTTATTTAGAATTCAAGGCACACTTAACCAGCATGGCTACCACAGCATTCTGCAGCGATAGGCCATTCGCCATGGTTTGCGCCTCGTGGGACTATCATTTGTTTTTTAGGACAATGACCCAACACACCTCCAGGCTGTCTAAGGGCTATTTGACAATGCAATTATCACAACACATAGGTTGTAAAATGGAGGGGGCTTGGCTTCCCCAGTGATTTTACCCACGCACCGCACCACCACAATTTTACCCACGCACCGCCGCAATCAGCCTATGTCTATGTCAAAGGTGTGTTTTTTTTAAAGCAAAACACAGAGTAATCTGTGTATTAGCACAAAACAAATCACATTAAACAAGGAAAGAGGTGTCTTGCTTCTCTTGTTGTGCTGTTTAATTATGGTATTACACAGGCTTTAAGAAGGGCAAGTCTGGGCATATGCATGGTGGGGTAAGGCTGAACAGTGAATAGACAGGGGAGACGGAGCTGTGTGTCAGTGGAACTGGAAGGAAGCATTATCTGAGCTTTTTACCACTTTGTGTTGGCTACGCCCTCCAGTATTAGGAAAGCTTTGATGAAAACTTTGGAGAGGGTTTATTGGTCTGCAAAATGTTCTATTGCTGATAGTTAGAACAATGATGTGATTCTCTCCCGAGCAGAGTTAGTTACCTATGGGCCAGATTCTGGAAGTCTGGAATGTTCTTCTGAGCTGTAATCCCATCCCTATATGCCAGAGGCAGAATGATACAACACATAGAAATTTTTTCTGTCCTTGCTAAATCTTATTGTGTGACACTCACAGACGTCAACATAATCCAGAGAAAGCTATAGGACTTTGTATCTGAAGCTAATACATTTTTATTTTGTGCTGTTAATGAGTCACTGAGAACAAAAGCAGCACTGTACTGTCAATTGGTCACTATCCTCTCCTCTCATTTACGTATGACCATTGTCAGTCAGCAGCCTCACCCACCTCATGAGACAAACACAGTTCAGTGACACGTTAATGTGTCAGAGGCGTGTCATTGGTTCAACGACCGCAGCCCAGGCTTTATCTCTGAGGATTTCTGATATACTGCACCAGCTCTGGAGGGAGAGGAAAGAGAGAGGGAAAGAGAGTCACAGGGACAGAGAAAGAAAAAAAGAGACCAGGTGTGGTTAAAGGTAACAGCTACAGCCATCTGAGTGTGTGTAGAGGGGGGTTCAACAGAAGGGCGAGGAGGGAGGAGATGTGAAGTAATATGACTAGAGGTAAGAGTAGCGATTACCCACTCTCTGGATTCCAGCTGGAACATCGACACAGACACGGCTTTGTTAGGAGGACTCTCCCTCTGTGTGTGAGAGTGTGTGTGTGTGTGTGTGGGGGGGGGGGTAGCTGGGGAGTGGCTGTGCCCCTGACAGATGCCAGTAACCTCCACCCCCACACCCCTTCTAACACACACCCATCCTGCTTCTCTTCCCGCCAACAAAGTGGATCACCCAGGCCGCCGTGCAAGGCCTGAGCTGTCGAGTGGCATTACGTAACAGCCACTCTTTCAGAAAAGAGAAAGAGGGAGAAAAAAGCCTTTGGGCGTTGTCTGGTCTCCTGAAACCTGCCTGGAAACAGGGCTCACTATCTCAGCCTGAGCACTGAGTACCAACGCCCACTCCACCTACCCTCCTCAACCCCACACTCCCTGTCTGCTACTGTTGTGCCCTGTAGTGCAGTCAGCATGGCATTGGAACACACAGGCTTACATATGTCCTCCTGACTGTCCCAAAATCACCATATTTAGAGGGTACATTGATTGTGGTGAGCTGTGATTAAACAGGCATGGTTTTATCCCATGTACTTCCTCCTCTTTTGTCCTCAACAATGCCTCTAAAACATAGGTATGTCAAACTTTGCACCAAGCTCGAGAGAAATTCCTAAAACCAGTATAATTTTACTGGAGTTTCATCACTCACATTTGCATGCACAACATCCCTCGAAAGATCTGTGGTATTGCTCTGCTTGTCAGTACTGGAACTAATTCCCCAACACAATTAGTGAGTTTTTCTCCTTTTTTTCTCTACCATGAAATTGAGAAAGAGAACGTTTTTAACAAAGCTTAAGGGACTTTAAAGTCATTTTCAGCTCAGTGAATTTCCCACTCTTGATGAGTTAACCTTGAAATGCTGAGTCATCATGATGTTCCAGGGGTAGCTAGCTTTACATGGTGCTTTCTGTCCCCACAGGTAGGCAGACATCACTCAGCCATGTCTAAGGCTTAGTCATACCTTCCAGACCAGATCACCTTCCCACCAGGCAGGTTGGGGCCTGAGTGACATGGAGGATGATGCTGCCCCTAAGCACTTGATTTGAGATCTGAGAGACTTTAACCTTCTAAAGGACAAGACACACCATAACAAACGTTGGCTGTGTGCAATATCTCACCTGCTGGGCGTGTACTGAGGCGATTCAACATGTAGAATCGTTGGGAAATTAACAAAAAATGACAGCCGATGTTCTGTGGTCAGAGGTGATAAGACGGCCAACCGCTGCCCACAGATGACATTCGTTGTGGTGAGTTTTGACCATAATAGTTATGGTTAGCACCACAAGATGGAGTCTTGTCCATCAGCATTGGTAGAGATCAAGTTGAGTGGGGTGGGCTTTTTACACAATGTTCCTTCAGTCAGATACTATACATAGCTTAGATTTACATGTGAAGAGTTTCATTCCGAAACGCTATACATCCATTTTCAGAAATGTTGATAAATTAGTTTTTATTGTTTAAAGATCTTGTAAAATAGATGAGTGTGTTTCTTCACCGTCTAATCATGACATGGGGTAGTTTGGTGACAGACATGTTTTTGTTTGAAATGTATCACTTGATGGTTTCATTTCAGGGAGACAATAATCAGGTTTTGAAGCAAAATGCTGCATATCCGCCTCACTCTCAGAAAAATAAGTAGTGTTGCTAGGTTTAACAGAGTAACGTGTAATAAATAACTACATTTAATATAAAGTACTGTGCAAAATATACATTTGTGCCATCAATATTTAATGATCAATACAGTAATATATTTGACATTTTAGTCATTTAGCAGATGCTCTTATCCAGAGCGACTTACAGTTAATGTATTCATCTTAAGATAGCTAGTTGAGACAACCACATATCCAACTAGGTCTCACAGTCTCACGTCAGAATTAGATCACATTTCGAAGTATTGAAGGATAAGTCTAGGAATTAATTTAGAAATATTAATGTTAGGCATTAACTCAGAATGGTTAATGGGGCTTTGGTCAAAAGTAGTGGACTATATAGGGAATAGAGTGAGATTATGGGGTGCACTATATACACTGAGTGAACAAACATTAAGAACACCTGCTCTATCCATGAAATTGACTGACCAGGTGAACGCAATGATTCCTTATGGATGTCACTTAAATCCACTTCAATCAGTGTCGATGAAGGGGAGGAGAAAGGTTAAAGAAGGATTTTTAAGCCTTGAGACATGGATTGTGTATGTGTGCCATTCAGAAGGTGAATGGGCAAGACCAAAGATTTAAGTGCCTTTGAACAGTGTGTGGTAGTACGGTGCCAGGCACACCGATTTGTGACAAGAACTGCAACACTGCTGGCCTTTTGACGCTCATAAGTTTCCCTTGTTTCCGTTGGGTGGTGGACCAACGGGAAACAAGAATGGTCCACCACCCAAAGGACATCCAGCCAACTTGACACAACTGTGTGAAGAAAGTCAACATGGGCTAGCATCCCTGTGGAATGCTTTCGACACCTTGTAGAGTCCACGATCCAATGAATTGAGGCTGTTCTGAGAGAAAAAGGGTGCAACTCAATATTATTAGCAAGGTGTTCTTAATATTTGTACACTCAGTGTATAGCGTTTTGCAACAAAACACATTTTAATACACATCTAAATTCTATGAATAAAAAATCTGAGAACAGCAATGTTTTACACACACATGGAGGTACCCATGAGCAAAACTTTCTGATGAAAAAACACAAATGTGATAATTGGTGGATATAGTGCTTTGGAACAAAACTCTCCATTACATACAGTACCAGTCAAAAGTTTGGACACAGTGACTCATTCAACGGTTTTTCTTTATTTGTACTATTTTCTACATTGTATAATAGTACTGAAGATATCAAAACTAGGAAATAACACATATGGAATAATGTAGTAACCAAAAAAGTGATAAACAAATCTGAATATATTTTATATTTTAAATTCTTCAAAGAGGTCACTTTGCCTTGATGACAGCTGTCACGAATCCCGCCGAAGATGGTGCCTCTTCCTGTTCGGGCGGCGCTCGGCGGTCGTCGTCGCCGGCCGACTAGCTTCCATCGATTCCCTTTTTTGTTTCTGCTAGTTTGGTCTGATTTGTTACACCTGTTTTGAGTTTAGTTTTGTTTGTGGGCTATTTAAAGGTACGAGGCACCTGACTCCTCCACCCACTACTCCTAGAAGCCTTAACAACCGCTTTGCACACTCTTGGCATTCTCTCAACCAGCTTCACATGGAATGCTTTTCCAACAGTCTTGAAGGAGTTCCCACATACACTGAGCACTTGTTGGCAGCTTTTCCTTCACTTAGCAGTCCAACTCATCCCAAACCATCTCAAATGGGTTGAGGTCGGGTGATTGTGAAGGCCAGGTCATCTGATGCAGCACTCCATCACTCTTCTTCTTGGTCAAATACCCTTACACAGCCTGGAAGTGTTGGGTTATTGTCCTGTTGGGAAAAAAATGATAGTCCCACTAAGCGCAAACCAAATATTCTCTGCAGAATGCTGTGGTAGCCATGCTGGTTAATTGTGCCTTGAATTCTAAATAAATCACAGACAGTGTCACCAGCAAAGCACACCCCCACCATCACACCTCCTCATCCATGCTTTACGGTGGGAAGATCCTCTATTAACCTACTCTGCGGCTCATAAAGACACGGTGGTTGAAACCAAAACTCTCAAATTTGGACTCAATGACCAAAGGACAGATTTCCACCGGTCTAATGTCCATTGCTCGTGTTTCTTGGCCCAAGCAAGACTCTTCTTCTTATAGGTGTCCTGTAGTAGTGGTTTCTTTGCAGAAATTTGACCACGAAGTGCTGATTCACGCAGTTTCCTCTGAACAGTTGATGTTGAGATGTGTCTGTTACTTGAACTCAGTGAAGCAGATATTTGGGCAGCAATTTCTGAGGCTGGTTACTCTAATGAATGCTTGATGGTTTTTGCGACTGCACTTGAAGAAACTTTCAAAGTTCTTGACATTTTCCGATTGACTGACCTTCATGTCTTAATGAAATGATGGACTTCTCTTTGCTTATTTGAGCTGTTCTTGCCATAATAAGGACTTGGTCTTTTACCAAATAGGGCTATCTTCTGTATACCAACAGAACTTTGAAGAATCTCAGATATAAAATATATTTTGATTTGTTTAACACTTTTTTGGTAATTTCATGATTACATATGTGTTATTTCATAGTTGTGATGTCTTCACTATTATTATACAATGTAGAAAATAGTCAAAATAAAGAAAAACCCTTGAATGAGTAGGTGTGTCCAAACTTTTGACCGGTATTACATGTTGGATCTTAATTTGAGACAGTTTGCTACAGCAAACTAATAATCTTGCAGCAACAGAAAATGTGGATTATTATTTTGTGAATTATTATGTGGATTAGAACTAATGCATATTTTTGGAGGGGTTGATACATTTTTCTTTAGGTCAAATTAGGTCTGACATTTTAAAATTCAAATGACAAACTATAGAAACCTTTGCATATTCCTGCTGCATGGGAAAATTCTCAGCAACAAAAGAGTGATATGAAAAAGGCATCTATATTCCATCTCAATTTATTGTTGTAAATAAGACCTATAGTGATCCTGATGTTATTTCACGTGAATTGAATAACTTTTTTTGTTAATGTGGGTTCCTCTCTGTCCAAGGAAATTGAGAATACTGATGGAAACCCGATGGATCAAATGTAGGGATATTTCCCTTCTCTGCTTCAGTTTGATCCTCCTGATGTAATGGAGGTGATGATGTAATGGAGGTGATGATGTAATGGAAGTGATGGAGGTAATTGGTAACTTCAAGATATCAGCAGCTGTGTATTCATTGACTCTGTATTGGTATCCCCTGTATATAGTCCCGCTATTGTTATTTACTGCTGCTCTTTAATTATGTGTTATTCTTATCTCTTACTTTTTTTTTGAATTTTTTAAAAACTTCATTGTTGGATAAGGGCTTGTGAGTAAGCATTTCACTGCAAGGGGAAATGTTGTATTCGGGCGCATGTGACAAATAAATGTGATATGATTTGATTTGAGCTGAACATTTAACATTTCAATCAACACTGTGTTCTATGTGAATACCAATATAGTTTTTGTAAAAACTAATCCACAGATATGACTCTTTTGCAACTTGTGCCCTGAACAACAATGAATACGCTCTTGCCATATTTTCACATTTATCCACTGCACTTGATACGGTTGATCATGAAATGTTACTTTCTAACCTGCATTATTACGGTTTCATGGTTATACATATAATTGGTTATATCAAATCAAATCAAATTTTATTTGTCACATACACATGGTTAGCAGATGTTAATGCGAGTGTAGCCAAATGCTTGTGCTTCTAGTTCCGACAATGCAGTAATAACCAACGAGTAATCTAACCTAACAATTTCACAACAACTACCTTATGCACACAAGTGTAAAGGGATCAAGAATATGTACATAAAGATATATGAATGAGTGATGATACAGAACGGCATAGGTGAGATGCAGTAGATGGTATCGAGTACAGTATATACATATGAGATGAGTAATGTAGGGTATGTAAACATATAAAAGGGCATTGTTTAAAGTGGCTAGTGATACATTTTTTACATACATTTTTCCATTATTAGAGTGGCTGGAGTTGAGTCAGTATGTTGGCAGCAGCCACTCAATGTTAGTGGTGGCTGTTTAACAGTCTGATGGCCTTGAGATAGAAGCTGTCTTTCAGTCTCTCGGTCCCTGCTTTGATGCACCTGCACTGACCTTGCCTTCTGGATGATAGCAGGGTGAACAGGCTGTGGCTCGGGTGGTTGATGTCCTTGATGATCTTTATGGCCTTCCTGTGACATCGGGTGGTGTAGGTGTCCTGGAGTGCATGTAGTTTGCCCCCAGTGATGCGTTGTGAAGACCTCACTACCCTCTGGAGAGCCTTACGGTTGTGGGCGGAGCAGCCGTACCCGGCGGTGATACAGCCTGACAGGATGCTCTCGATTGTGCATCTGTAAAAGTTTGTGAGTGCTTTTGGTGACAAGCCAAATTTGTGCAGCCTCCTGAGGTTGAAGAGGCGCTACTGCGCCATCTTCACCATGCTGTCTGTGTGGGTGGACCAATTCAGTTTGTCCGTGATGTGTACGCCGAGGAACTTAAAACTTACTACCCTCTCCACTACTGTCCCGTTGATGTGGATACGGGGGTGCTCCCTCTGCTGTTTCCTGAAGTCCACAATCATCTCCTTTGTTTTGTTGACGTTGCGTGTGAGGTTATTTTCCTGACACCACACTCCGAGGGCCCTCACCTCCTCCCTGTAGGCCGTCTCGTCGTTATTGGTAATCAAGCCTACCACTGTAGTGTCGTCTGCAAACTTGATGATTGAGTTGGAGGCGTGCATGGCCATGCAGTCGTGGATGAACAGGGAGTACAGGAGAGGGCTCAGAACGCATCCTTGTGGGGCCCCAGTCATGAGGATCAGCAGGGTGGAGATGTTGTTACCTACCCTCACCACCTGGGGGCGGCCCGTCAGGAAGTCCAGTACCCAGTTACACAGGGCGGGGTTGAGACCAAGGGTCTCGAGCTGATGACGAGTTTGGAGGGAACTATGGTGTTAAATGCTGAGCTGTAGTCGATGAACAGTATTCTCACATAGGTATTCCTCTTGTCCAGATGGGTTAGGGCAGTGTGCAATGTGGTTGCGATTGCGTCATCTGTGGACCTGTAGGGCCGGTAAGCAAATTGGAGTGAGTCTAGGGTGTCAGGTAGGGTGGAGGTGATATGGTCCTTGACTAGTCTCTCAAAGCACTTCATGATGACGGAAGTCGTTTAGCTCAGTTACCTTAACTTTCTTGGGAACAGGAAAAATGGTGGCCCTCTTGAAGCATGTGAGAACAGCAGACTGGGATAAGGATTGATGGAATATGTCCGTAAACACACCAGCCAGCTGGTCTGCGCATGCTCTGAGGACGCGGCTGGGGATGCCGTCTGAGCCTGCAGCCTTGTGAGGGTTAACTCGTTTAAAATGTTTTACTAACGTCTGCTGCAGTGAAAGAGAGTCCGCAGGTTTTGGTAGCCGGCCATGTCAGTGGCACTGTATTGTCCTTAAAGTAAGCAAAAAAGTTGTTTAGTCTGTCTGGGAGCAAGACATCCTGGTCCGTGACGGGGCTGGTTTTCTTTTTGTAATCCGTGATTGACTGTAGACCCTGCCACATACCTCTTGTGTCTGAGCCGTTAAATTGCGACTCTACTTTGTATCTATACTGACGCTTAGCTTGTTTGATTGCCTTGCGGAGGGAATAGCTACACTGTTTGTATTCGGTCATGTTTCTGGTCACCTTGCCCTGATTAAAAGTGGTGGTTCGCACTTTCAGACTCGCACGAATGCTGCCATCAATCCACGGTTTCTGGTTTGGGTAGGTTTTAATAGTTGCTGTGGGTACAACATCACCGATGCACTTTGCTAATAAACTCACTCACTGAATCGGCGTATTCGTCAATGTTGTTGTTTGACGCAATGCGGAACATATTCCAGTCCACGTGATTGAAGCAATCTTGAAGTGTGGAATCAGATTGGTCGGACCAGTGTTGAACAGACCTGAGCGTAGGAGCTTCCTGTTTTAGTCTCTTTCTATAGGCTGGAAGCAACAAAATGGAGTTGTGGTCAGCTTTTCCGAAAGTAGGGCGGGGGAGGGCCTTATATGCGTTGTGGAAGTTAGAATAACAATGATCCAGGGTTTTACCAGCCCTGGTAGCACAATCGATATGCTGATAGAATTTAGGGAGTCTTGTTTTCAGATTAGCCTTGTTAAAATCTCCAGCTACAATGAATGCAGCCTCAGGATATGTGGTTTCCAGTTTACATAGAGTCAAATAAAGTTTGTTCAGGGCCATCGAAATGTGTGTGCTTGGGGGGGAATATATGCGGCTGTGATTATAATCGAAGAGAATTCTCTATAGTTATGTTTATGATCGAGAACAATTTGTTTATGCAAACAGCTGAGCATTTACCAGGGCCAAGATATCCTGTGGTGTACCACAGGGTTGGAGAATTGTTATTCTTGTTATTATGACCTTGCTGCTGTGTCTTAAAATCAAATCAAACTTTATTTGCCACATCCCCAAAAACAACAGGTAGTCCTTACAGTGAAATGCTTACTTACAAGGCTTTAACCAACAATGCAGTTCAAGAAAGAGCAAACAAAATATTTACCAAATAAACTAAAGTAAAAAATAATAAAAAGTAACACAATAAAACAACAATAATGAGGCTCTATACAGGGGGTACCTATACCGAGTCAACGTACGGGGGTACAGATTAGTCAAGGTCATTTGTACATGTAGGTAGGGGTAAAGAGACTATGCATAGATGATAAACAGCAAGTAAAAACAAATGGGGGGGGAGGGGGCGGTCAACGTAAATAGTCCGGGTGGCCATTTGATTAATTGTTCAGCAGTCTTATGGCTTTGGGGTAGAAGCTGTTAAGGAGCCTTTTGGTCCGAGACTTGGTGCTCCGGTACCGCTTGCCGGTCGGTCTTCTACTGTACTTCCCATTCTCTTTGCTGATGATACAAATGAGATTTTATCACATAATACTTTTTATTCACTAATTATTGAAGCTAACTCATGCATGGCCAAATGTTCTGAATTGTTCCAGATAAACAAAGGATCTTTAAATGTAAAAAAACAAACATTATTGTATTAACTAATAAGAATAAGAAATATTGTTTAAAAAAAGAGAGACAGGATCTCGATTGGTGGGAATGAAATTGAACAAGTCACATCCACTTGATTTTAATTGATGAAAAGTTATATTTCAATGATGAAAAGTTATATTAAATTTGTCTGCAGCAAAGTAATGAAATCTGTTGGTCTCATCAGAAAGATTATTGGTTTTGTTCATCAAGCTTGCTTTACACTATAGCTTCCAAACTACTCAGTAATCTCCTCCATATAATAACTCTCACACACTCACATGCACACACGCATTCATATTTTCTTTCTTCGTGATTACTGATCAATTCATTTATACATTTATAATTAGTAGGTTTTGTTATCTGTTTCAGCAAAACTTTTTTATTTGATTATTATTTATTTTATTGTATGTTGTTTTGTTGTGAGGTTTTCATGTTATAAGCCCTTGGTTTTCCAACCACACCTGCACACTGTAATAAAAAGGTGTTTTTATCTGTTCATTTTTTGGGTGCAAATAAATAAATAAATAAAATAAATCACCTCATTGATTATCTGTGCCTTAGTGTACAGAGAGAGAGAGATGTGTCATGATGTTCATCATAAAAAAATCGATAAGACTTTCTCTGTACAACTAAAAGGTGCCTTGGTGTTCCTCAGGGATGTGTCTACAGTCTAATGACTTTCACCGTTTAGTGATCGTTTAGTGTCATCTACATAATGCAAATGGATTATCGACTTTTTGTTTGTAACATGAGCTGTGGGGTACAGCGCTAACAATCAAACATGATTAATGTGTATGACAACTGTTTCAGTCGGCTGTATTAATATTATTCAGACGATGTCCTTCCCGTTCTTGTATCAGCGTGGAACTGAAAACAACCTGTCTCAAGAATGAAATCAGACAGAAAGAAATCTGCCATAGTATATGGCGATGGAGAGAATAGAATGAATAGGAAGAGGCAGAGAAAAAAATGTTTTTATCACGATTCAATTTGTCTGACAGTGTACAGATGAGAGCATGTGGTGATGATCTGATATCTCTGTAATCAGAAGGAGACTGTCTGGGAGCGGGATAATGAGACAGAGGGTTTGTCCCAAATGGCACCCTGTTCAATATATAGTGCACTACTTTTGACCATGGGCTCATAGGGCTCTGGTCAAAAACATTGCACTATATGGGGAATAGGGTGCCATTTGGGATGTAGACAGAGGGAGATAGGATGGCAGGGAGGAAATTCAGACGTGTGGGTCCGTGTTAATCCATGGCAGGTCAGACAGGAATATATCAGCTTTGATCAGATTGGCATTGTAGGATGAATAGTAAGACCCGTTGTCATGCAAACTAATTGCAGTCGTGAGTGTTGTGACAATAGATATTAGAGGAAGTGTTTTGTATTCTGTTCTAGACTAATACTGTCTGGAACAAGCACATTGGAAAGTGAAACATACAGACACACACACACGCACGCACGCACGCACGCACGCACGCACACACACACACACACACACACACACACACACACACACACAGTGAGTTGAAATGTGCCTGAACTTATGAATCAGATACTGTATATTCCTCTGAAGAAGAGAGAGAATGGGCCAGTTGACATGCTGAGATATTTCTCAGTGTCACACTTTAATGCCTCTGTGGAACCACATGATTACATGAATGATAGAAGATAGTGAGCTAAAAGGGAAGAGAGCTCAGTCTATGTCCCAAATGACACCGTATTCCCTATATTGTGCACTACTTTTGACCAGGGACCATAGGGGCACTATATGGGGAATAGGGTGCCATTTGTGACGCAAAATTTAGTCACGACGCAGGGGAAGAACAGCCCACAGCACTGTTTCTTAGAAAATGGTGCTTCTGTTCTGTGTCAATTTCCCAGGAGTGCCCTGAGCTGTTAGGTTCCAGTGTGTGATAAGGGTCTGTACTGGGGCACATTCCATCCAGGTATTTTGCTCGCGTGTGTGTTGATGTATGGCTGGATGCATACTGAGATTGTTGAATCAAATTAATCAAATCTCAGAAGAGGACAGCCTTCCAAATGGCATATAATTCCAGGACCATAGGGTGCCATTTTAGGTTCTGCTGTCCTCTGCAGCATTCATCTATTATCTGAGGGTGGAGGAGTACAAATTATGGGCACTGTTTGAAGCATTGGCCGTGGTAGCGGTGGTTTAATATACAGTATAAGGCTGAGTCATGTATAATCGCCCTGCGTTTCTGGGCCTGTTAACAGTGGTGTAAAGTATTTAACTATCTGTACTTTACTATTTATATTTTTGACTACTTTTACTTCACTACATTCCTCAAGAAAATTCTGCACCTTTTACTCCATAAATTTTCCCTGACACCCAAAAGTATTAGTTACATTTTGAATGCTTAGCAGGACAGGAAATGGTCCAATTCGCACACTTATCAAGAGAACATTTCTGGTCATCCCTACTGCCTCTTGTGGACTCACTAAACACAAATGCTTTGTTATTAAATTATGTCTGAGTGTTGGAGTGTGACCCTGGCTATCCGTTAATAAAAAAATTAAAATACATTGTGCCGTCTGGTTTGCCTGATATAAGGAATTTTAAATGATTCATACTTTTACTTTAAAACCACATACTTTTAGTAGCCTTTTTTACTGGGTGACTCTCACTTTTACTTGAGTCATTTTCTATTAAGATATCTTTACTTTTACTCAAGTATGAAAATCGCTGACTTTTTCCACCACTGTCGGTTAATACACTAGTTTGTCACCGTGCAGAGCGAGTATAATCTAAATGCTCAGGAGGATAAGTTGGTTGTTGTGTTCCCACAGCATTCTCTCTCTCTGAAGCCTTATCTGACTGAACCTCGTCATAGTATTTCAACACCTTTCTTATATCTCACTGCACCGCATATTGATTTCCTATTGATCTATTATGTCAGTCTGGGTGGACCTATTATGTGCCAATAATATAGAGAAAGTAACTGAGTTTGATCTGTAATGGAATATTCCACCTTACAACATCTGGAATTGTGATATCCATGCAATCAAAAGGAGTTGCAACCTGCTATACGGAGTGAATTTACTGGCACCAGAAATTCCATCTGAATTTAATCATTTTGAATTTGTAGCCTCTTTACTGATCTTGATCACTTTCAGAGTCAATATAAGAGTGGAAGTGGTTCTTCCGGTGCTGTTGTCAGCCAAGAATCCCACCAAGGCATGTAACCCAACCCGTGGACCCGCACACATGCATGCACGCACGCACGCACACACACACACACTTACCCAATGCTGTTCATGAGCAGATGTGTGAATTTGGTCCATTGGTCCAGTGAGAGGAGAGCTGAGTTTCTCCAGGCACAGTGAATTGTGTGCGTGTGTGTGTGGTGTGCCATCCGCTTGGCAGCAGTTCAGCAGCCCTTTAGTCCTGAGCGAGTGGGGCCATGTCTTACACACACAGTACCCTTATGGAAGCCTGCAAAGGCTAAACCAGGCTAAACACAGTGCTTAGTGGTAAACCAGACAAAACACAGTTCTTAGTGCTCACTGTGATTAAATATGAATATATTCAACCCTCTGGAAGAAATGCACTAAGTTTAAAAAGCTCTGGGTTATTTTGGAGGGAATCTCTAACATTATTTTCTTCAGATGCTAATGGTGTAGCCTCATTGGACTGTCCTGATCTCAGACCTTACATTTTGTTAAGCGCAGGGGTTTAGTCAGGACGGTGGATCAGGCTACTGATGGGGATGAGATACCAACATACTGTTCTCTTGGATGAAGCAGCCTGCTGCTGTTGTATAAATGGGTGTACAGTACAACACCTTTTTCTATGTAAGGGCATAGAAAACAACAACAGGGGAAATAGCTCATTAATTAAAAACACTGTCAGACAAGATTCCAGACATAACTGTCTGACTGGGTGATTTGACGAGTTCTTCGTCAGCAGTGCATCGAGTCCAGTGCCTCTTGACGGTGCCAGACATGAAAGTAATTTCTCCTCCAAGTGTTTACATGGCATTAAACACCAAGGGAGGGCTGCCTGCTGCCGTGTAGATTGACTGACATCGTAGATCCTGGGCTCAGCCGGCCAAGCCGACCGGCCTTGACCAAGCTACTCTATTATTCATAACCAGCTTTTAAACACAGACAGATCAGGCAACCTTTCGCATCCCTCAGTGTATGTGTGTGTATATTTGTATGTGTATGTGTGTTTGTGTGTATGCAGAGAGAGAGAGTGAAATAGAATAGCTCACACTGTACACTGAATATACAGTGAGCAACACTCACAAACTGTTGTCATTACGGTCAGCCAACAAACTGTTGTCATTACAGTCAGTCAACACACTGTTGTCATTACAGTCAGTCAACACACTGTTGTCATTACGGTCAGCCAACAAACTGTTGTCATTACGGTCAGCCAACAAACTGTTGTCATTACGGTCAGCCAACAAACTGTTGTCATTACAGTCAGTCAACACACTGTTGTCATTACGGTCAGCCAACAAACTGTTGTCATTACGGTCAGCCAACAAACTGTTGTCATTACAGTCAGTCAACACACTGTTGTCATTACGGTCAGCCAACACACTGTTGTCATTACGGTCAGTCAACACACTGTTGTCATTACGGTCAGCCAACAAACTGTTGTCATTACAGTCAGTCAACAAATTGTTAGCCCATATGACTAAGCTGACCGATAAGAGGTTAAACATCTTGAAGCGTTGTCAGATAATGGATTCCAGTTGTTTTAGCCCAAGCTTTCACACACACACACACACACACACACACACACACACACACACACACACACACACACACACACACACACACACACACACACACACACACACACACACACACACACACACACACACACACACACACACACCTGTTGAGCAGTGACAACAGAAGCTATCCAACAGCCCGCTCCTCACTTGAGAATGCATGGCTCTGTGGGGTCCTTCTTGTCATCACTACAGCTCGTCTAATGCTGGTGGAACAGCTCTCAGAGAGCACTGCCCTACTGAAGGGCTCATACAGACACTCTCCACACAATTAGCCCACACAATTAGCCCACACATTTGGCCCACACATTTAGCCCACATAATTAACCCACTCAATTAGCCCACACAATTAACCCACTCAATGAACCCACACAATTAGCCCACACAATGAACCCACACAATTAGCCCACACAATTAGCCCACACAATTAGCCCACACATTTAGTCCACACATTTAACCCACACAATTAGCCCACACATTTGGCCCACACATTTAGCCCACATAATTAACCCACACAATTAGCCCACACAATTAGCCCACACATTTAGTCCACACATTTAGCCCACACAATTAGCGCACACATCTAGGGTTTATTTTACTCTCATTCTCTCTCTGTCAGTTATCTATCATCAGTTTTTACTGGGCTATTGATCTTAGTTGTAATTGAACTTTTCATATACTAGAGCTGGAAATAGTTATCTACTGAATAAGCAAACAGTAGCCTACTACAGTGTAAACTGGTTTGTAGGAGTTTGATTGGGGGACAACTGCATACAGTAGTAAATATAATCTACAGATCAACTACACACAAAAAAAGCCCAATTAAACCTCTGCTTTTTTTTGCCATAGTTATTTTCAATTCCAGCAGGGTGACTGCTTTGTTGTTGTTTGAATCCCAGATTGTACCTTTAATACTGAACAAGGCTATGTGGTTAGTCTTGTCCACATCCAGTATTTGTCCCACAATATTGGCAGTGGTAGAGTGAGATTTAATAACTCAAGAGCCCCTCGTAAACAAGGCTGTGTGCTTTTAACCCAACACCTAACACCATACAGCTTATTTGACACTTGAAAGGATTCTTCTTTCAAAAGCCACTTGATATGCAGCAGAATAATGTATATTGGCCAATAGTCCTAAATTCTTCAAGTTGATCGATCATCCTGGTAAGCCAACCACACACAATACCACACACACAATCCCACTAATGTTAATCACCTTGATTCTAAAAGTGGCTTTATGTCTTTTGTGTTGTCAACAGCAAATGTCAGCCTTACCTCTGGGCCCTGGTCAAAAGTAGTGCACTATGTAGGGAATGGGTTGCCATTTGGTTGGGATGTACTCCCTGAGTGTTTTGTTTTAGATGATGGGACTGCTCCCTCCCTCCACCAGTCACTTTTAGGACACGCCTCTGGGGTAGCAGTATATTTACATGTACATTTCAGTCATTTAGCAGGCGCTCTTATCCAGAGCAACTTATAGTTAGGGGGTTAATTAAGATGAATGTCTTAAGGTCTAAGTCCCAGGGCTGGGTTTCTACTTAGCTAACATATGGAATTGTTTAGCTATTTGATTGTGAATTTTAGGGGACACTGTAGCCAACGAGGCATGATATAACCCCATTTTGCCAATGCACAGGACCCACACCACCTGAGGGATATCAACCGAGCACCAATTAACTACCCTAAGACAAGGCGTAGAATAGCCCTCAAAGATCTCCCCCAACGCATGAGCCCAAGGGGGAACAAAACCGGACAAGAAGATCACATTAGTGAATAAACCCACTCAAGTCGAGTACAGTGCATTCGGAGAGTATTCAGACCCCTTGACATTTTCCACATTTTGTTACGTTACAGCCTTATCCCCATAATGACAAAGCGAAAACATTTTTTTTTACATTTTTATTTACATTAGTATTCAGACTCTTTGCTATGAGACTTGAAATTGAGCTCATGTGCATCCTGTTTCCATTGATCATCCTTGAGATGTTTCTACAACTTGATTGGAGTCCACCTGTGGTAAATTCAATTAGGAAGCAGCTTTTTAGAAATATTACATTTACATAAGTATTCAGACCCTTTACTCAGTACTTTATTGAAGCGTCTTTGTCAGCGATTACAGCCTCGTGTCTTCTTGGGTTTGACGCTGCAAGATTGGCAAGATCCTCTCAAGCTCTCTCAGGTTGGATGGGGAGTGTCACTGCACAGCCACGTTAGATCGGGTTCAAGTCCGGGCTCTGGCTGGGCCACTTAAGGTCAGTCAGAGACTTGTCCCGAAGCCACTCCTCCATTGTCTTGGCTGTGTGCTTAGGGTCATTGTCCTGTTGCAAGGTGAACCTTCGCCCCAGTCTGCGGTCCTGAGCGCTCTGGAGAAGGTATTCATCAAGAATTTCTCTGTACTTCATTCTGTTTATCTTTCCCTTGATCCTAACTAGTTTCCCAGTCCGTGCCGCTGAAAAAAATCCACACAGCATGATGCTGCCAGCACCATGCTTCACCGTAGGGATGGTGCTAGGCTTCTTCCAGACGTGACATCAGACCAGAGAATCTTTCCCCATGGTCTGAGAGTCCTTTAGGTGCCTTCTAGCAAACTCCAAGCGGGCTGTCATGTACCTTTACTGAGGAGTGGCTTCCTTCTGGCCACTCTATCATAAAGGCCTGATTGGTGGAATGCTACAGAGATGGATGTCCTTCTGGAAGGTTCTCCCATCTCCACAGAGGAACTCCAGAGCTCTGTCAGAGTGACCATCAAGTTCTTGGTCACCTCCCTGACCAAGGCCCTTCTCCCCCGATTGCTCAGTTTGGCCGGGCGGCCAGCTCTTGGAAGAGTCTCGGTGGTTCCGAACTTCTTCCATTTAAGAATGATGGAGGTCACTGTGTTCTTGGGGACCTTCAATGCTGCAGACATTTTTGGTGCCCTTCCCCAGATATGTGCATCGACACAATTCTGTCTCGGAGCTCTATGGACAATTCCTTCAACCTGATGGCTTGGTTTTTGCTGTGACATGCACTGTCCACTGTGGGACCTTATATAGACAGGTGTGTGCCTTTCCAAATCATGTCCAATCAATTGAATTTACCACAGGTTGACTCCAATCAAGTTGTAGAAACATCTCAAGGGAGATCAATGGAAACAGGATGCACCTGGGCTCAATTTCGAGTCTCATAGCAAATAATCTGAATACTGAATATTATGTGCATACATTTCTAAAAACTTGTTTTCACTTTGTCATTATTATTATTATTGTGTGTAGATTGTTGAGGAATAAGTCTGTAATGTAATAAAATGTGGAAAAAGTCAAGGGGTCTAAATATTTTCTGAATGCACTGTACATCGAAAAAGGTCTGGCACAACGTGATGCACCCCTCCTAGGGATGGCATTGGAGACCACTAGCAAGTCAGTGACTCAGCCCCTGTAATAGGGTCAGAGGCAAAGAATCCCAGTGGAGGATGGAAAAATCTGCTCTTGAAATATTTTTGATATGTTCGTCAAAAGAGAGATCAGGTCCAGAGTAACGCTGAGGTCCTTCAGTTTATTTGAGATGACTGTACAACCACCAAGATTTATTGTCAGATCAAACAGCCGATCTCTTTGCTTCTTGGGACCCAGAACTCTTTTTTTAGCAGTTTAAAAGTTAAACTTTTTCCGCCATCCACTTCCTTATGGCTGAAACACAGGCTTCAAGGGTAGGCAATTTTGGGACTTCACCATGTTTCATCGGAATGTACAGCTGTGTGTCTGTATAGCAGTGAACGTTGACATTGTGTTTCCGATTGACATCCCCAAAAGGTAGAATTAATAGTGAAATCAATAGTGGTCCTAAAACGGAACCTTGAGGAACACCAAAAATTACCACTGATTTTTCCGACAGATCAAATCTAAACCAGGTAAGAACTTGTCTGTGTAGACCAATTATGGTTTCCAATCTCTCCAAAATAATGTGGTGATCGATGGTGTCAAAAGCGACATTAAGGTCGAGGATTACGAGGACAGACGCAGAGCCTTGGTCTGCAACCATTAAAATGTAATTTATCACCTTCACGAGTGCGGTCTCAGTACTATGATGTGGTCTAAAACCAGACTGGAACGTTTCGTACAAATGATTTGCCTTCAAGAAGGCCCTGAGATGATGAGCAACAGTTTTTTCAACAACCAAAAAAAATAGAGGAATTTGATATAGGCTGATAGTTTTTAAGTTTCCTGGTCAAGGTTTTTTTTTCCAGAGAGGCTTTATTACTGACACTTTTAGTGAGTTTGGTACACATCCAGAGGATAGGGAGACGCTTATCATGTTCACCATAGGAGGGCCAGGCACAGGAAGTAACTCTTTCAAGAGTTTAGTTGAAACAGGGTCCAGTAGGCAACTGGAAGGTTTAGAGGCATGACTATTTTCGTGAATGTGTCGAGAGATTCATGATTTTTTTTAAATGGAGTGTCTCCATTAATCCGAGGTCCTGGCAGTTCTGTGCGGACTCAGGACAAGTAAGTCTTGGAGAAATACACATATTCAAAGAGGAGTTCGTAATTTGCTTCCTAATGATCATGATCTTTTCGTCAAAGAAGTTAATGAATTCATCGCTGTGGAAGTGAAGGCCATTCTGATTTGGGGAATGCCACTTTTTAGTTAGCTTTGCAACAGTTTCAAAAATAAATTGTTGTTTTTATTCTCCTCAATCAGATTGGAAAAGTAGGCTGATCGAGCAGCAGTGAAGGCTTTTCGACATTGCACGGTACTGTCTTTCCAAGCTAGTCAGAATAATTCCAATTTGATGGAGCACCATTTCCGTTCCAATTTTCTGGAAGCTTGCTTCAGGGCTCGGGTATTTTCTGTATACCAGGGAACTAGTTTCTTGACAAATGTTTTTTGCAGTGTGACTACATTTAGGGTATTACGCAATGTTTAGTATAGATCCTCGGTTGGATGGTTAAAGGATTTTTGTACTCCGGTGTCTTGGGTACAGTGCATTCAGAAAAGTATTCAGGTTTTTTAGCAAATGTATTAAACATTTAAAACAGAAATACCTTATTTACTGCCAAAGGTGCTTCAACAAAGTAAAAGGTCTGAAAACTTAAATGTGATATTTCCATATTTTTTTTTTAATACATTTGAAAACATTTCTAAAAACATGTTTTTGCTTTGTCATTATGGGGTATTGTGTGTACATGTATGAGGGAAAACAACTATTTAATACATTTTAGATTAAGGCTGTAACGTAACAAAATGTGGAAAAAGTCAAGGGGCCTGAATACTTTGAAATCAAATCAAATGTTATTAGTTATATGCGCCGAATACAACAGGTGTAGACCTTACAGTGAAATGCTTTCTTATGAGCCCTTAACCAACAATGCAGGTTAAAAAAATACAGATAAGAATAAGAAATAAAAGTAACAAGTATTTAAAGAGCAGCAGTAAAATAACAATAGCGAGACTATATAAAAGGGTTTGGTACCAGTACAGAGTTAATGTACGTTGGCACTGGTTGGTTGAGGTAATATGTACATGTAGGTAGAGATATTAAAGTGACTATGGATAGATGATAACAACAGAGAGTAGCAGCAGTGTAAAGGGGGGGGGGCAATGCAAATAGTCTGGGTAGCCATTTGATTAGGTGTTCTTGAGTCTTGGGGGTAGAAGCTGTTTAGCAGCCTAGCCTATTGGACCCAGATTTGGCGCTTCGGTACTGCTTGCCATGCGGTAGCAGAGAGAACAGTCTATGACTAGGGTGGCTGGAGTCTTTTAGGGCCGTCCCCTGGTATAGAGGCGATGTACTGGCCATCTTGGATGGCAGGAAGCTTGGCCCCAGCAATGTACTGGGCCGTTCGGACTACCCTCTGTAGTGCCTTGCGGACGGAGGCCGAGCAGTTGCCATACCAGGCAGTGATGCAACCAGTCAGGATACTCTCGATGGTGCAACTGTAGAACCTTTTGAGTATCTGAGGACCCATGCCAAATATTTTCAGTCTCCTGAGGGGGAATAGGTTTTGTCGTGCCCTCTCCACGACTGTCTTGGTGTGCTTGAACAATGTTAGTTTGTTGGTGATGTGGACACCTAGAAACTTGAAGCTCTCAACCTGCTCCACTGCAGCCCCGTCGATGAGAATGGGGGCGTGCTCGGTCCTCTTTTTCCTGTAGTCAACAATCATCTCCTTTGTCTTGATCACACTGAGGGAGTGGTTGTTATCCTGGCACCACACGGCCAGGTCTCTGACCTCCTCCCTATAGGCTGTCTCGTTGTTGTCGGTGATCAGGCCTACCACTGTTGTGTCATCGGCAAACTTAATGATGGTGTTGGAGTTGTGCCTGGCCATGCAGTCATGCGTGAACAGGGAGTACAAGAGGGGACTGAGCACACACCCCGGAGGTGCCCCTGTGTTGAGAATCAGCATGGCGAATGTGTTGTTACCTACCCTCATCCTGGAAGTCCAGGATACAGTTGTAGAGGGATGTGTTTAGTCCCAGGGTCCTTAGCTTATTGATGAGCTTTGAGGGCACTATGGTGTTGAGTGCTGAGCTGTAGTCAATGAATAGCATTCTCACATAGGTGTTCCTTATGTCCAGGTGGGAAAGGGCAGTGTGGAGTGCAATAGAAATTGCATCATCTGTGGATCTGTTGGGGCGGTATGCAAATTGGAGTGGGTCTAGAGTTTCTGGGATAATTGTGTTGATGTGAGCCATGATCATACTTTCGAAGCACTTCATGGCTACAGACGTGAGTGCTACACGTCTGTAGTTGTTGAGGCAGGTTACCTTAGTCTTCTTGGGCACAGGCACTATGGTGGTCTGCTTAAAACATGTTGGTGTTACAGACTCAGACAGTGAGAGGTTGAAAATGTCAGTGAAGTCACTTGCCAGTTGATCAGCGCATGCTCGCAGTACACGTCCTGGTAATCCGTCTGGCCCTGCGGCCTTGTGAATGTTGACCTGTTTAAAGCTCTTACTGACATTGGCTGCGGAGAGCGTGATCACACAGTCTTCTGGAACAGCTGGTGCTCTCACGCATGTATCAGTGTTATTTGCCTCGAAGCGAGCGCAGAATTAATTTAGCTTGTCTGGTAGGCTCATGTAACTGGGCAGCTCTCGGCAAATGCTTCCCTTTGTAGTCTATAATGGTTTGCAAGCCCTGCCACATCCGACAAGTGTCAGAGCCCGTGTTGTACGATTCAATCTTAATCCTGTATTGACTCTTTGCCTGTGTGATGGTTCGCTGGAGAGCATAGCTGAATTTCTTTTAAGCTTCCGTGTTCGAGTCCCACTCCTTGAAAGTGGCAGCTCTAGCCTTTAGCTCAGTGTGATGTTGCCTGTAATCCATGGCTTCTGGTTAGGGTATGTACGTACGGTCACTGTGGGGTGACATCATCGATGCACTTATTGATGAAGCCAATGACTGATATGGTGTACTCCAATGCCATCGGAATAATCCCGGAACATATTCCAGTCTGTGCTAGCAAAACAGTCCTGTAGCTTAGCATCTGCTTCATCTGACCACTTTTTTATTGAACTCGTCCCTGGTACTTCCTGCTTGAATTTTTGCTCGTAAGCAGGAATCAGGAGGATAAAATTATGGTCAGATATTCCAAATGGAAGGCGAGGGAGAGCTTTGTATGCGTCCCTGTGTGTGGAGTAAAGGTGGACCAGAGTTTTTTTCCCTCTGGTTGCACATTTAACATGCTGATAGAAATTTGGTAAAACAGATTTAAGTTTCCCTGCATTAAAGTCCCCGGCTACTAGGCGAGCAATAGCTTGAAGACTTCCTTAGATATCGTGCACCAGCTGTTATTTACAAAATACATAGTCCGCCTCCCCTTGTCTTACCAGACGCCGCTGTACTATCTTGCCAGTACAGCGTATAACCAGCCAGCTGTATGTTGATAGTGTCGTCGTTCAGCCGTGAAGCATAAGATATTACAGTTTTGAATGTCCCGTTGGTAGTTTAATCTTCCGTGTAGGTCATTGATTTTATTGTCCAAAGATTGCACTTTGCTAGCAGAATGGAAGGAAGTGGAGTCAATCGCCTACAAATTCTCAGAAGGCAGCCCGCCCTCCGGACCCTTTTTCTCCATCTCTTCACACATATCACGGGGATCTGAGCCTGTTCCCGAGAGCCTGCTTTCCCAAGAAAGCAGTATATAGTTTGCGTCAGCCTCATCAGACTTGTTAATGGAAAAAAATAATTCTGCCAGTTCGTGGTGAGTAATCGCAGTCCTGATGTCCAGAAGTTATTTTCAGTGATAAGAGTGGAAAGGTTTCCTCTAGCGGCAACATTATGTTCAAAATAAGTACAAGAAAAGTTACAAACAACGTTAATAAACAAACAAAACAATCGGTTCGGGGCTCGTAAAACGTCTGAATGCACTTTAGCTGGAGGTAGTCTGGAAGGGCATTTAGGAATCTTTGGGTTGTCTGAGAATTTATAATGCAACGTTTGATCATCCTTGGTTGGGGTCTGAGCAAATGAGTCCACAATTATGAAGAAAAACATTTAGATCCACAATATCTATTCAACGGGACAATTCGATCCAAGGTATGATTGTGGAAATGCGTAGGTCCCAAGACATGTTGGACAAGACCCGCTGGGTCGATGATGGCTCTGAAAGCCTTTTGGAGTGGGTCTGTGGACTTCTCCATGTGAATATTGAAGTTACCAAAAATGTGAATATTATCTGCCATGACTACAAGGTCCGATAGGAATTCAGGGAACTCAGTGAGGATCGCTGTATACGACCCAAGAGGCCTGTAAACAGTAGCTATACAAATGTATTGAGTAGGCTGCATAGATTTCATGACTGCCAGCTCAAAAGACAAAAATGCAGTCTTAATTTCGTAAATTGAAATTTGCTGTCATAAATGTTAGCAACACCTCTGCTGTTAGGGGATGCGCAGAGGATATGGTCACTAATGTAACCAGGAGGAGAGGCCTCATTTAACACAGTCAATTCATCAGGCTTGAGCCATGTTTCAGTCAGGCCAATCAAGTTTATGGTCAGTGATTAGTTCATTGATTATGACTGCCTTGGAAGTGAGGGATCTAACATCAAGTAGCCCTGCTTTGAGATACAAGGTATTATCATCTCCTATAATGACAGGAATGGAGGAGGTCTTTATTCCAGTGAGATGACTGAGGCGAACATCGCCATGTTAAGTTTTGCCTGACCTAGATTGAGGCACAGACACGGTCTCAACGGGGAAAACTGAGCTGACAACACTGACTGTGCTAGGGCAGACTCCACTAAGCTGGCAGGCTGGCTATATGCCTGCTCCCTATCTCATTGTGGAGCTAGAGGAGTTAGAGCCCTGTTTATGTTGATAGATTAGATAAGAGCACCCCTCCCAGCTAGGATGGAGTCTGTCACTCCTCATCGGGCCAGGCTTGGTCCTGTTTGTGGGTGAGTCCCAGAAAGAGGACCAGTTATCAACAAATTCTATATTTTGGGAGGGACAGAAAACAGTTTTCAACCAGCGATTGAGTTGTACAAGTCTACTGTAGTGCTCATCACTCCCACTAACTGGGAGACAATTACTCGATGCCAACCTCTGACTGTTTCATCCTAACATTGTTGGTGCCAACGGCATTTACTTCCAGAAGTCATGAGGAAAGGGTCTGGCCGCGGGGAATGTGCAGGGGGATTAACACTACTACCTGTATTTACTGGTGGCTCAGACACTGTATCATCCTAACATCATTTACTTCCAGAAGTCATGAGGAAATGGTCTGGCCGCGGGGAATGTGCAGGGGGATTAACACTACTACCTGTATTTACTGGTGGCACAGACACTGTATCATCCTTTCTTACACTTAAATTGCCCTTTATTAACGATTAGGTCTGAAGCCGGGCTTGCAACTCGGCTATCCTCACAATATGGGAATAGTTGTCCAGTATATTGTGAGTACAGCAACTGCAACAAGAGGGCATAATATTCACTTTTTGACCGGAGGAGGTCCTGCAGATCCATGTCAAGATAAAGCGTCCGGGGTGAGAAATCTGAAGGAAAAAAGTTGAGTGAGGACAAAACTAAGACGTTGGTAAACTTGTTAAATACCGAGTTTGATTAAACGGTTATTAAAAGTAAAAGGTGAAAAGGTCCTATATCTGAGAGATATAAGAAAGTTCAGAAAAGTATTTTTATTTAACCCCTTTTTTTGGCACTAAAGTACTTCCAGATATCCTCCCATAATTGTTTTAAACTGGTACATGGCTATCTTCAGTTGAGTCTTGTGAGGGTTAAACGTTTGTGAGAGTCTCACCTTTCGAATGGTGGGGTCGTATTAGTGTGTAGCCCAAACTGTTCGGACGCTACAGACAGTCGTTGGCAGATCGGCAGTACCGACCTGTGACTAACGCTGCTGGAGCTCTGCCACCTTCCACCACAACCTGCGGATGTGATATCTGATATCACCAGCTGAAACAGATAGATTTGATGGGGATTTCAACGGGGGCATGGACATCGACTCTATCGCTAGTTGAAACAACCACATATCTTAGTCAAAGTAAGTACTGTGGGATTATTTAAGGGTGTTTTCACACTTGGTCCCCTTTAGCCAATGTTTGTGAACTCAGTGTGGTTTGCTTATTTTTTTTTGGCGCAGTGTGAACACGCCAAAGGAACTCAGACCTCTCAAAAGAGCTGACCGATCTGAGACCATCTTTAGAGGTGGTCCGAGTTTGATCTGCGTGAGTTCCGTGGGCCGGTTTCTTTTTTTAGGACCATGTGAACGCAAAGCTCCCCAGGTTCGCTTGTCATTATTCTGACATCACACACTAGACTACTGCAACACTGTTTCCCTTGCCACGAACCCTCACATTGGTGCCACAAAACAGAAAAGATGATGATGATGTGCAGGTTCACGGAAGAAAATGTGTGCTGTTTTTGGATATTGATAAGCAATTGTCAAGGACACATAGAAATTCCAAAATGTGTGCAGTTTTAGTTCAAAGAGGACTCGATCCATAAAATAGGTGAAGTGAACTGGCAAAAGAGTCCTCATTCTAAGGCAAAGGCAGTGTGAAAACAAAGATAACTGAGTTATTTTGCTAATTTCTTTACCC
The DNA here is from genome assembly GCF_036934945.1 of Oncorhynchus masou masou. Taxonomy (NCBI): domain Eukaryota; kingdom Metazoa; phylum Chordata; class Actinopteri; order Salmoniformes; family Salmonidae; genus Oncorhynchus; species Oncorhynchus masou. The sequence goes on along the minus strand of NC_088230.1, from coordinate 28,398,286 downwards.
CAGAGTTCACTTTAAAGAGGACTGAGATAATTAAAATAGTTGTGAAATGTGTGAAAACACCATAAGATACCATTTTCAAGAGGTTTGAGACATTTTTGGAAGAAGGGGATGCTTCTTCCACTATTGGCATGCCAGGACAGGGAAGAGCTTTGACTGTGTTGATTTTGAGCTGACCCCCGCAGGGGTAGGAGGGCCAAGAACCAGAGGTGGCAGAACGGAGAGCTTGGGTTGGGGTGTAGAGTTTGAGCATAGCCTGAAGGTAGGGAGGGTCAGTTTCCTTGCTGCTCCTTAGACAAGCCAGTGGAAGCCAGCGGAGTGTGTCGAGGAGTAGGGTGGCATGGGAGAGGTTGGGAAGGTTGAACACCAGGTGGGCTGCAGCGTTCTCGGTGAATTACAGTAACAACGCCTTAAGACCAAGTGTCCGTTTACCCCATTTTTACCATCTCTCAGGGTAACAGTGAGCCTGGGAAGGTTGAACACCAGGTGGGCTACAGCGTTCTGGGTGAATTACAGCAAGAACGCCTCGTTTACCCCATTTTTACCATCTCTCAGGGTAACAGTGAGCCTAACCCCCAAAATGGTGGCTTGGAGTTCATCAGTGTTAATATTATGTCAGTTCTGTCCTAAATGGCACCCACTTCTCTACATAGTTCCCCTTTGACCAGAGCCCTGTGGTAGAAGTGCACTCTAAAGGGAATAGGGAGCCATTTGCAACGCAAATTCCTTTATGTCTCTGCTGACTCGTTATTTTGCTAATTTGTGCCTTATTGCTATTATAAACTGGTTACCAATGTAAATAGGACAGTAAAAATGAAAGTTTTGTCTGCAGCTAGACAGAAAAAGAATGTAACAACATCTCTCTCAAGCTTCCACTGTCTTCTTCCTCTGTTTTAGGAGAACAGAGATGCGACCAGGTATAGAGGTTTAACATTTAGAGTTGGAGAGAAGATACAAATGTAATTTTAGCAATGGCACACCCCGAAATAGAATACAAGGGATTCAAGGCCACTGTTATGAATACAACAAACAGTGAGAAATCACAGAGGAAGTCATGGAAGAGTACGGTGAGAAGTCGCAGAGGAAGTCATGGAAGAGTACGGTGAGAAATCACAGAGGAAGTCATGGAAGAGTACGGTGAGAAGTCGCAGAGGAAGTCATGGAAGAGTATGGTGAGAAATCACAGAGGAAGTCATGGAAGAGTACGGTGAGAAATCACAGAGGAAGTCATGGAAGAATACGGTGAGAAGTCGCAGAGGAAGTCATGGAAGAGTACGGTGAGAAATCACAGAGGAAGTCATGGAAGAGTACGGTGAGAAGTCGCAGAGGAAGTCAGGCATAGAAGTCCTGTGTTCAACATCAATTAAGCAATAAGGCCAAAGAGGGTGTGGTATATGGCCAATATACAACGGCTAAAGGCAACACGGAGTGCCTGGATACAGCCAGTAGCCGTGGTATATTGGCCTTATACCACAAACCCTGAGGTGCCTTATTGCTATTATAAACTGGTTTCCAACGTAATTAGGGCAGTAAATATAAATGCTTTGTCATACCCGTGGTATACGATTTGATATACCACGGCTGTCGGGTCAATCAGCATTCAGGGCTCGACCCACCCAGTTTATAATAATCTTGAAAGGGTTCATCTTTAAAAGTAAATAATCTATTCTGAGCAGAGAGAAGATACAGAAGCCCCCTTGACCTCATCATCCCTGTTAGACTTACTTCCTCATTCCATTCTAACTACATGACAGAACTGAGAAAGCAAGTAGTGTTTTGTTCTCATGTCAAATGCTGAAATGTTTTCACCCCCTGTATTCACAGTTTACAACAGAAGACACAGTGAACAGCACCCAGGTTGAATAGAGACAGAGAATCCATCAAACTATGCGCTGTATATTTCTGTCATTGTCATCCTTGTCATCATACAGTGATTATGGTTAGTATTCTTCAGTATTGAGTATTCCAACCACAAAATATCCAAACCTGTTTCTGTCATGCAGACATTGTCTTGCAGTGATTGAGAGAATAGGTTGTTATTTCCACCAGTCTGTCTAGTAATTGGTTTTGCTGCAGCCTGCACATTTGCTCTGGCTGATTGATAGGGCATTATGAAAAGGCGATGCTCTCTGATAGAATTGTCTAATTAAATGGGGGAGAATATGGTATGGGGTATTTAGTGTGGTGTGACAGGATCATACACAACACCCCTCTGACTGAACATAGCCTACGTCCCAAATGGCACCCCTATAGTGCACTACTTTTGACCTGAGCACAATAGACCTGGTCAAACATAGTGCACTACATAGACAATATGGTGAATGCTGGACGTACAAATAGAGGGGCCCAAATTATGTCCTTCATAGCGAGATCCGGTAAGCAAAAATAAACTCGGTCTACATAACATTTCCATGACATAGACTGAACAGGTGAATCCAGATGAAAGTAATGATCCATTATTGATGTCACCTGTTAAATCTACTTCAATCAGTGTAGATGAAGGGGAAGATACAAGTTAAAGAGGATTTTTAAGGTTTGAGACAATTGAGACATGGTTTGTGTATGTATGCCATTCAGAGGGTATGGGGTATGGTAGCACAGTTGAAGTCGGAAGTTTACATATACTTAGGTTGGAGTCATTAAAGCTAATTGTTCAACCACAAATTCCTTGTAAACAAACTATAGTTTTGGCCAGTCGGTCAGGACATCTACTTTGTACATGACACAAGTCATTTTTCCATCAATTGTTTACAGGCAGATTATTTCACCTATAATTGACTGTATCACAATTCCAGTGGGTCAGAAGTTTACATACACTAAGTTGACTGTGCCTTTAAACAGCTTGGAAAGTTCAAGACAATTATCTTCTGAAGCTTGTGATAGGGGAATTGACATAATTTGAGTCAATTGGAGGTGACCTGTGGATGTATTTCAAGGCCTACCTTCAAACTAAGTGCCTCTTTGCTTGACATCATAGGAAAATCAAAAGAAATTAGCCAAGAGAAAAGAACATTTCCAAATGCCTGAAGGTATCACATTCATCTGTACAAACAATAGTACGCAAGTATAAACACCATGGGACCACGCAGCCGTCATACTGCTCAGGAAGGAGACGCATTCTGTCTCTTAGAGATGAATGAACTTTGGTGCGTAAAGTGCAAATCAATCCCAGAACAACAACAAAAGACCTTGTGAAGATGCTGGATGAAACAGGTACAAAAGTATCTATATCCACAGTAAAACGAGTCCTATATCGACATAACCTGAAAGGCCGCTCAGCAAGGAAGAAGCCACTGCAGAAAAACCACCATAAAAAAAGCCAGACTACGGTTTGCAACTGTACATGGGGACAAAGATCGTACTTTTTGGAGAAATGTCCTCTGGTCTGATGAAACAAAAATATAACTGTTTGGCCATAATAACCATTGTTATGTTTGGAGGAAAAGGGGGAGGCTTGCAAGCCGAACTACACCATCCCGACCATGAAGCACGGCTGGTGGCAGCATCATGTTGTGGGAGTGCTTTGCTGCAGGAGGGATTGGTGCACTTCACAAAATAGTTGGCATCAATTTTTATTAGGATTAAATGCCAGGAATTGTGAAAACCTGAGTTTAAATGTATTTGGCTAAGGTGTATGTAAACTTCCCACTTCTACTGTAAGTGCCAGGTGCACCGTTTCGAGTGAGTCAAGAACTGCAACGCTGCTGGGTTTTTCACACTCAACAGTTTCTCGTGTGTATCAAGAATGGTCCACCACCCAAAGGAGCTTTCAAATCTGGCCTCATACTGCGTGCTTGTGTGGGTCGTTGTTTTCTTCTATGAGAGTATGAAAGATGGTAGCATGTTCTCCAATCATATGTATGTCACATGTCAGGCTCTGTACTGTAGACTAGCAGCCTTCAGCAGCAGAGAGGAACCACTCTCACAAGAAATAGATGGAGGTGACATTGACGGCGTCCTGGTCAAAAGTAGTGCACTAAATAGCAAATAGGGTGCCATTTGGGATACAGATTTTGGCTCCTATAGAAAGAGAATGAAAGGAGAGGATCGATAATGTATGCCATTCGAGTTCATATTCAAGGAGTCCTCTTTTAGCAAGGGGAGAATCCATCACACACACACACACAGTGATTATACAGTAATCCGGTGTTTTACAGACCACAGAGGGGTGCAGAACAGGCAGATACAGTGCCTTGCAATTGTATTCAACCCCCTTGGTGTTTTTCCTATTTTGCTGCATTACAACCTTTAGTTTAAATTTATATTTCTTTGGATTTCATGTAATGAACATACACAAAATAGTCAAAATTGGTGAAGTGAAATGAAAAAAATCACTTGTTTAATAAAATTCTACAAAATTTAAAATGGAAAAGTGGTGCGTGCATATGTATTCACCCCCTTTGCTATGAAGCCCCTAAATAAGATATGGTGCAACCAATTATCTTCATTAGTCACATAATTAATTAAATAAAGTCCACCTGTGTGCAATCTAAGTGTCACATGATCTGCCACATGATCTCAGTATATATACACCTGTTCTGAAAGGCCCCAGAGTCTGCAACACCACTAAGCAAGGGGCACCACCAAGCAAACGGCACCACCAAGCAAGCGGCACCACCAAGACCAAGAAGCTCTCCAAACAGGTCAAGGACAAAGTTGTGGAGAAGTACAGGTCAGGGTTGGGCTATAAAAAAATATCAGAGACTTTGAACATCCCACCATTAAATCCATTATGAAAAACGGAAAGAATATGGCACCACAACAAAACTGCCAAGAGAGGGCCACCCACCAAAACTCACGGGCCAGGCAAGAAGGGAATTAATCAGAGAGGCAACAAAGAGACCAAAGACAACTCTGAAAAGATTGGAATAGAGATTGGAGATTGGAGTATCTGTCCATAGGACCACATTAAGACATACCCTCCACAGAGCTGGGCTTTACAGAAGAGTGGCCAGAAAAAAAGCCATTGCTTAAAGACAAAAATAAGCAAACACGTTTGGTGTTCACCAAAGGTCATGTGGGAGACATGACTTAAAGATTGCTGTACACCAGCGGAACCCATCCAGCCTGAAGGAGCTGGAGCAGTTTTGCCTTGAAGAATGGGCAAAAATCCCAGTGGCTATGTGTGCCAAGCTTTTAGAGACATAACCCAAGAGACTTGCAGCTGTAATTGCTGCAAAAGGTGGCTCTACGAAGTATTGACTTTTGGCGGGTGAATAGTTATGCACGCTCAAGTTTTCTGTTTTTTTTGTGTCTAACTTCTTGTTTGTTTTACAAAAAAAATATTTTGCATCTTCAAAGCGGTAGGAATGTTGTGTAAATCAATTTTAATTCTTGGTTGTAAGGCAACAAAATAGAAAAAATGCCAAGGGGAGTGAATACTTTCGCAAGCCACTGTAAATAAAATATAAATGCAACATGCAACAATTTCAAAGATTTCATTGAGTTACAGTTCATATTATGGAACCATTGAATTGAAATCAATTCATTAGGCCATAATCTATGGAATTCACATGATTGGGAAGGTGTGCAGCCAAGGGTGAGCATGGGCCCCCTCACTGGGGAGCCAGGCCCAGCCAATCAGAATGAATTTTTCCCCACAAAAGGGCTGTATTACAGACAAAAATTATCCTCAGTTTCATCAGCTGTCAGGGTGGCTGGTCTCAGGCAATCCCGCAGGTGAATAAGCCAGATGTGGAGGTCCTGGGCTGACGTGATTTGCGGTTGTGAGTCCAGTTGGACGTATTGCCAAATTCTCTAAAACAACATTGGAGGCGGCTTATGGTAGAGAAATGATCAATTCTCTGACAACAGCTCTGGTGGACATTCTTGCAGTCAGCATGCCAATTGCATGCTCCTTCAACTTGAGACATCTGTGGCATTGTGTTTTGTGACAAAACTGCACATTTTAGAGTGGCCTTTTACTGTCCCCAGCACAAGGTGCACCTGTGTAATGATCATGCTGACTTGTCATGTGGATGGATTATCTTGGCAAGTGAGAAACGCTCAATAACAGGGAAGTAAACTAATTTGTGCACAAAATCTGAGAGAAATAAGATTTTTGTGTGTATGGAACATTTCTGGGATCTTTATTTCAGCTCACGTTACATGGGACCAACACTTTACATGTTGTATTTATATTTTGGTTCAGTAAATATAAGTGTCGAGCGGCTACCCTGAGAATGGATCTAATCAAGTTAACCAGTCTACTACACAGGCAATCACATATCTCATTAGCAGTCTGCTCAGAGCTGTCAGTGTTATTGATGATTACACACACACACACACACACACTAACTATAACGTTACTCAAACCCCTAAGCATAAGCACTAACCCCTAATTGTAACACTAAAATAGCAATTTTTCAGGTGAGGACCGGTATGATGTCCTCACTTCTCTGAATTTGAGTTGGTTTACTATTCTAGTGAGGACATTAGGTAAACTACAGCTCAGTGCAGAGGAGGAGGTACACTACAGTACACTACAGCTCAGTGCAGAGGAGGAGGTACACTACAGTACACTACGGCCTGGTGCAGAGGAGGAGGTACACTACAGTACACTACGGCCCGGAGCAGAGGAGGAGGTACACTACAGTAGACTATGGCCTGGTGCAGAGGAGGAGGTACACTATAGTAGACTACAGCTCAGTGCAGAGGAGGAGGTACACTATAGTAGACTACAGCTCAGTGCAGAAGAGGAGGTACACTACAGTAGACTACGGCCCGGTGCAGAGGAGGAGGTACACTACAGTACACTACGGCCTGGTGCAGAGGAGGAGGTACACTACAGTACACTACGGCCTGGTGCAGAGGAGGAGGTACACTACAGTACACTACGGCCTGGTGCAGAGGAGGAGGTACACTATAGTAGACTACGGCCTGGTGCAGAGGAGGAGGTACACTACAGTACACTACGGCCTGGTGCAGAGGAGGAGGTACACTATAGTAGACTACGGCCTGGTGCAGAGGAGGAGGTACACTACAGTACACTACGGCCCGGTGCAGAGGAGGAGGTACACTACAGTACACTACGGCCCGGTGCAGAGGAGGAGGTACACTACAGTACACTACGGCCTGGTGCAGAGGAGGAGGTACACTACAGTAGACTACGGCCCGGTGCAGAGGAGGAGGTACACTACAGTAGACTACAGTACACTACGGCCCAGTGCAGAGGAGGAGGTACACTATAGTAGACTACGGCCCGGTGCAGAGGAGGAGGTACACTACAGTACACTACGGCCCAGTGCAGAGGAGGAGGTACACTACAGTAGACTACGGCCCGGTGCAGAGGAGGAGGTACACTACAGTACACTACGGCCTGGTGCAGAGGAGGAGGTACACTACAGTAGACTACGGCCTGGCGCAGAGGAGGAGGTACACTATAGTAGACTACGGCCTGGTGCAGATGAGGAGGTACACTACAGTAGACTACGGCCCGGTGCAGAGGAGGAGGTACACTACAGTACACTACAGTACACTACGGCCCAGTGCAGAGGAGGAGGTACACTACAGTACACTACAGTACACTACGGCCCAGTGCAGAGGAGGAGGTACACTACAGTAGACTACGGCCCGGTGCAGAGGAGGAGGTACACTACAGTACACTACGGCCCGGTGCAGAGGAGGAGGTACACTACAGTACACTACGGCCAGGTGCAGAGGAGGAGGTACACTACAGTAGACTACGGCCTGGTGCAGAGGAGGAGGTACACTACAGTAGACTACGGCCCGGTGCAGAGGAGGAGGTACACTACAGTAGACTACGGCCTGGTGCAGAGGAGGTACACTACAGTAGGCTACGGCCTGGTGCAGAGGAGGAGGTACACTACAGTAGACTACGGCCCGGTGCAGAGGAGGAGGAGCTGCCATTACACAACAGGTGGGCGACTAGCAGGCCACACACACACAGTAACACTGTAAAAGGTCAAATTGTTGCTACAGTAGATTCTCTGATATATCTACCTTCCTTTAAAAACGAAAGCACGTGCTTCCTCTGATCTATCATCAATGACCCGTATCAGGGAGTGTTACATTGATATTGCACAACAATAGATTTTTGACATAGTGAACATTTTATATGGAGATAAAGAGAGGTAAGGTGCCATGCTCAATGACAAAAACCTTCAGTGATTACATGTTAGATGTGACAGATGGCCAGGGGTAGGAAGCACTGCAGGAGCCACCGGAGGACCTCACTTCTGATCTACATCCCAAATAGAACCCTATTCCTTTTCTAGTGCACTACTCTTGTATGTGTATGTACGTGTCCTACGAAAAGAGGATACGGTGTCATTTGGGATACATCCCTGCTGTCCAACAGAGCACCAACATGCACTCTTAGAGTATCAGTCTGCCTTCAGAATGAACAAGCTTTTTGCATGAACGTCTGAAGGCACACTGCTACAGGGAAACCATTTTGGATCTTACCCATTTGAATTCTATTCAAATGATCCTAGCCAGTATTATGGCTGTTGAATGGGCACAAAGAGCTGGTAGCTACAATGCATTCATTCCACCCACACACCATTCTTCTCATTCTGTTTATAGCAATAAGCAACAAAGACATTACGATCATTACTGAAAATATCGTTTAAAAAAAATGAAAAGTGGATGTGTGTGTGGTTGATCAGGATGAACGGGGAAAAAGGGATTCATACATTCAGCCAAGCAGAACCCATTGGATGTCATACTGCCATCTGACAAGCAGCATATCTCAGGGTTTGTCCTCAGCCAATGATCCCACTCTGTGGATTGAGGTACTAGAGCGATGGCCATCTGCCGCAGTGGTGACTGGTGTCACTTTAAATTGGAGGGCGGCTAATTGCAATGGCTGGAACGGAATAAATGAAATGGTGTCAAACACATTAAACATGTTGTTTCCATGTGTTTGATGCCATTCCATTCACTCCATTCCTCCTCTCACCAGCCTCCTCTGAAGATAATCCTCTGCCTCCTCTCAGTCACGGCGTTGTGGTGAGTCCACCGGGAACGGCCTGGCCACCCCACTGCTAGTCGTGACAGCCCTCTCTCTGCTGCAGCCTGTTCCTTCTCTGTCTGTAAGGCAGCATGCAGTTGACTGGCCACTTCACTCCACTGTGCTGTGGTAGTGTTTGGTTACCATGGAGACCCATCGCCATCAGTTTGCCCACGCCTCCCTTTGTTGCACCACCACGACCTCAACCGTAGTCAGGTGTAGGGCTGAATGCAGATCAGATATGAAGTTAAAAGTATGTGGGTGGGTGCAGCAGCTACATGTTAAATGTTATAACACCTCTTTTCGTTTTCAATTCAAGTGAATGACTTTGTGTTTTAAAGATAATTGTACTGAGAATATGCATTGTTAGTTGCTTGGCATAGAACAAGAAGATAAGAATCCCGACTCAACCCTAACCCTATTCATAACCTTAACCCTAGCTTCATGTCCACACCAGGTAAAAATCTGTCATTCTGCCCCTGAGCAAGGCAGTTAACCCACTGTTCCCAGGGTGCCGAAGACGTGGATATCGATTAAGGCAGCCCCTCGCACCTCTCTGATTCAGAGGGGTTGGGTTAAATGCGGAAGGCACATTTCAGTTGAATGCATTCAGTTGTACAACTGACTAGGTACCCCCTTTCCCTGACTCAACCCTAACCCTGGCCGTAACCTTAACCCTAACCCAAGATTCATGTCCACACCCCAACTCTAACCTTACCATAGTCCTGCCTCAGAGGTCAGACTAGGGGGATGTTTGGACTGAGTATTGCACTTTTCATAATGTATGGCTTTTCATAAAACACAATCGACTGTTTGGTGACTGTAGTCATTGTTGTGCAATTGATGAATAAAGCTCGTAAAATACCTAGCTCAATATATAAATGACTGATATTGACCATAATTGTGGTCTTCCCCGGTGTCGGAATGAGAGAGCGAGAGAGAGAGGAGGGGGGAACAAAAGGGAGAGAGAGAGTGTCACGCCCTGATCTGTTTCACCTGTCCCTTTGATTGTCTCTACCCCCTCCAAGTGTCGCTTATTTTCCCTGGCGTATTTATCCCTGTGCTTCCTGTCTCTCTGTGCCAGTTCATCTTGTCAAGTCAACCAGCGTGGTTTTCCTGTGCGCCTGCTTTTTCTATTCTCTTTTTGCAGGTCCTCCTGGTTTTGACGCTTGCCTGTTTCTGGACTTTGTACCCGCCTGCCTGACCATTCTGCCTGCCTTGACCTTGAGCCTGCCTGACCAGTCTGCCTGCCCTGACCTCGAGCCTGCCGGACCATTCTGCCTGCCTTGATCTTGAGCCTGTCTGCCATTCTGTACCTCCTGGACTCTGATCTGGTTTGACCTTTTGCTAGTCCACAACCATTGTCTTGCCTACCCCTTTGGATTATAATAAATATCAAAGACTCAAACCATCTGCCTCACATGTCTGCATCTGGGTCTCTCCTTG
>NC_088230.1:27192869-27302869 GCF_036934945.1 Oncorhynchus masou masou | reverse complement strand
AGTACTCCTGTGGTAGAGATGTATCCAGTACTCCTGTGGTAGAGATGTATCCAGTACTGCTGTGATAGAGATGTATCCAGTACTGCTGTGGTAGAGATGTATCCAGTACTGCTGTGATAGAGATGTATCCAGTACTGCTGTGATAGAGATGTATCCAGTACTGCTGTGATAGAGATGTATCCAGTACTGCTGTGATAGAGATGTATCCAGTACTGCTGTGGTAGAGATGTATCCAGTACTCCTGTGGTAGAGATGTATCCAGTACTGCTGTGGTAGAGATGTATCCAGTACTGCTGTGGTAGAGATGTATCCAGTACTCCTGTGATAGAGATGTATCCAGTACTGCTGTGGTAGAGATGTATCCAGTACTGCTGTGGTAGAGATGTATCCAGTACTCCTGTGGTATAGATGTATCCAGTACTGCTGTGGTAGAGATGTATCCAGTACTGCTGTGGTAGAGATGTATCCAGTACTCCTGTGGTAGAGATGTATCCAGTACTCCTGTGATAGAGATGTATCCAGTACTGCTGTGGTAGAGATGTATCCAGTACTGCTGTGGTAGAGATGTATCCAGTACTCCTGTGATAGAGATGTATCCAGTACTGCTGTGGTAGAGATGTATCCAGTACTCCTGTGGTAGAGATGTATCCAGTACTCCTGTGATAGAGATGTATCCAGTACTGCTGTGATAGAGATGTATCCAGTACTGCTGTGATAGAGATGTATCCAGTACTGCTGTGATAGAGATGTATCCAGTACTCCTGTGGTAGAGATGTATCCAGTACTGCTGTGGTAGAGATGTATCCAGTACTCCTGTGGTAGAGATGTATCCAGTACTGCTGTGGTAGAGATGTATCCAGTACTGCTGTGGTAGAGATGTATCCAGTACTCCTGTGATAGAGATGTATCCAGTACTGCTGTGGTAGAGATGTATCCAGTACTCCTGTGGTAGAGATGTATCCAGTACTGCTGTGGTAGAGATGTATCCAGTACTCCTGTGGTAGAGATGTATCCAGTACTGCTGTGATAGAGATGTATCCAGTACTGCTGTGGTAGAGATGTATCCAGTACTCCTGTGGTAGAGATGTATCCAGTACTGCTGTGATAGAGATGTATCCAGTACTGCTGTGGTAGAGATGTATCCAGTACTCCTGTGGTGGAGATGTATCCAGTACTCCTGTGGTAGAGATGTATCCAGTACTGCTGTGGTAGAGATGTATCCAGCACTCCTGTGGTGGAGATGTATCCAGTATCCAGTATCTTTGAGGTGCTGGGGTACTGGGATTCTGGGGTGCTGGGATGCTGAGGTGCTGAGATGCTGAGGTACTGGGGTGCTGAGGTACTGGGATGCTGAGGTACTGGGGTGCTGAGGTACTGGGGTGCTGAGGTACTGGGATGCTGAGGTACTGGGATGCTGAGGTACTGGGATGCTGAGGTACTGGGATGCTGAGGTACTGGGATGCTGAGGTACTGGGATGCTGAGGTACTGGGATGCTGAGGTACTGGGATGCTGAGGTACTGGGATGCTGAGGTACTGGGGTGCCACATTTTCTGGCCTATCCAGACAAAGGATCCAACTCTCCTGGTGATGAATCGTGCAGCTTCACTTACAATAATGCATATAAAACATATGAAAGTGAGTGCCTCACTTTGATGTTCTCAGATAGATTTAGTGCTCTCAACATGAAAAAATAATGAATAATTTCATAGAATTTAAACAGGACCACTTTTTCTTGGTCACAGTACCCCGTGCTTAAAGCTGAAGTTGTAATGAGTCAGCAGGGATTTGAATGTTGTCTGGACATTGCTCAGAGGATGCTGGGCAGAAAATGCTCAGTCACCATGAAATGGTGGCAATTTTGTACACTCACTAAGTATGATCATATTTATTTATTATTTAAGAAGGGTTAAATATTAGATAAGTCGTTTATAATTTGATTGTTACTATATTTAGAAAGCATTTCAATTATTTCAAACCCTAATCCCCACTTTTGTTGAAAAGGAAATATATATTTTTATCATATTTGTACTGTGTACGTGAGCTTGTGTCCTCAAAAGTGACCACACCTCAAAAATGTATAACTATTTTTACTAGAAAGGTGAGATTTTAATATTTCTGGCGGTGTAAGCATTACTAGGTATTGTTTATGGCCCTCTCATGATAAATAATTACTTTTGGGTATTTCTATTTAGGCGGAAATCTACATTATAGCCCATATGGCTCTGGTCAAAAGTAGTGCACTCTGGAGGGAACAGGGTGCCATTTGGGACACACAGAAGTAACAGAGTTCTTAACTAACACTTTCCCAATGACGTCAGTTTGTGACCAAAAATGTTTGGTGTTAGATAGTGTCACCTCTTTGAGCTCTCCGTCCTCTGGCTTGTAGGTGATGATGTACTTGAGGACTTTCCCCGGCGAGGCGTCCCATCTGAGCTTCATGGTGCTATGGGTGACAGCAGTGATATGCAGCTTACCCGATAGTGGCAAGGGTACTGGGGAAGAAGAATGACAAAGAAAGGGAAAGAGAGGGAGAAAGGAGAGTGTGAGAGGGGGGCAGGGGAATGAAAGTGAGTGGGTCTTATAACCATTGGTATTGTGAGGGAAAACAGTTTTAGAGAGGGAGAGAAAGAGGGAGAGAAAAGAGAGAGAGAATGAGAGAGAGTGACAGAGAGTGAGATAAAGAGAGAGAGCGAGAGAGAGACAGAAAGGGGATGGGAGTATAGAGACATCCTCAACCACAGTTACCACCTAACTACTAGTGTAGACATCCTCAACCACAGTTACCACCTAACTACTAGTGTAGACATCCTCAACCACAGTTACCACCTAACTACTAGTGTAGAGACATCCTCAACCACAGTTACCACCTAACTACTAGTGCAGACATCCTCAACCACAGTTACCACCTAACTACTAGTGTAGACATCCTCAACCACAGTTACCACCTAACTACTAGTGTAGAGACATCCTCAACCACAGTTACCACCTAACTACTAGTGTAGAGACATCCTCAACCACAGTTACCACCTAACTACTAGTGTAGACATCCTCAACCACAGTTACCACCTAACTACTAGTGTAGACATCCTCAACCACAGTTACCACCTAACTACTAGTGTAGAGACATCCTCAACCACAGTTACCACCTAACTACTAGTCTACGGACCTCCACCACACAACCCAGCCACCCACATCACATCCAGCCTCTGTGTTTATGACAGAAGCATGATGATCCTACTCACAGTTCTAGTTTAAAATGACAAATAAAGGAAACCACAAGTGAACTAACACCACTGTTGTGGTGTCTAAGTAGCGGCCTACAACACAATAACAATGCTTTATGACAGTGAGAAATATCTTGTAACGTCCACCATAAAAATCTAAGCCCTGTGTACTTAACCATCATGTGGAATTATGACACTTTTCTTAAGACACTCTTAATGAAGCCAAGAAGAAGGGGATGATGGTTATTCTCCCCATAAGGAACCTAAACTTCTGCATTTTCCAATGGGAAACCCTATGGGAACTTGTTGTTTAACACTTTACTGCCACCCATCAGACCCAATATATCCCTGGTTGTGTAAATGACCTTGTTTAATAGGCCTACAAGAGCAATATAAACAAGTTCCATCCGTGTCTAACCCATTTAAAACAGCTTAATGAGCATGGATTGGCAGGGGATGTTGTTTATTTCAGCATTGTGTACCGTAATGAAACAGATGCGCTCCCACAAGAGTGGAAGTGATCATAGCTGCTATCCCCACATTAAAGTTTCCTTTTAACCATCTCTGTACCCCTGAGAGCAACCGAATAGCATCGTTGTGAAACTCACTTCTTGTCTATCACTGTAGCTCTTCTTACATAATTCGACATCCAAATAAGGATATTGGATTGGCTGAACCTGGACACCTTTATAGGAGGTGACTTCAAGGTTTACTCTGGGTAATTGGGATGAGGTTGTGTGAGGAAACTGACGAAGAGGAAGACAAACAGAAAGGAGAAGAGGAGGCGAGGGAGCAGAACAGCTGCAGCGCTTACAGGTGGTTTCAGTGCCCTTCAGCGGCTCTGCGCTGGTCTCTTCTCCAATCATGGAGAAAACGTTGACCACGTACTCGGTCAGAGGTGTCAGCTTGGTCAGGACCACAGTGGTGACCGTCCCATCAACAATTATCTAAAGAGAGAGAAAAAGGCATGGTCGTTACACAGGAAACCCAAAGCTCGAAATCCAAGTATTTTAAACAGGAGGTAGACCAGAAGATAGACGGTGACCTCAAGTCACCCCCCTGTACTGCTGTCTGCCAAGGAGTTTCAAATTCGTCATGGGATAATATTGTAATTACAGCAGGTCCAAATAAAATGTTCCTTAATACGGCACACGTTTAGGAAACTCAAAACAAAGCTGACGTCTTCTAGAACACGTACTCTCGCTTCTATGTTTCAGAGGGATATCCAAAAGAAAGGACCACATATCAGCAAATTGAAAGTGAAATCTGATTTATTTGTGTGAATAAGTGTTTAGGGTTCCAATGCAAGCAATAAAGATGGAGAATGGCCAGGATTCTCATTCCAGCAAGAGGAGTTATACAACAAGTCTAAACTAACTGGGTCTGGTCTAAGGTTTTTACATTTTTTTATTAACCTTTATTTAACTAGGCAAGTCAGTTAAGAACAAATCCTTATTTACAATGACGGCCGACCCCGGCCAAAACTGGACAACACCGGGCCAAGGTTGGGGCCTGGTGGAAAGTCTTTGGTCTTGCTTTCAGACAGGGCTCACTAGAACCACCCAAACCCTGACCAGGGCCAATGAAAACACAATGCACGGAATAGACCCAGTCCTGTATTTATGAGGACATAAGTGACAGAAGGTTACAGTAAGTGTAACTGAAAGCAGGTCTGCCTCAGCCACTGTAGTGCACTTCTCAATGCTGAGAAGAGCGCCAGATAACTTGAGCTTAATCTGACTGAATCGGATCCACAATCAGATCCACAAGAAATGGATGGAAGATGGGAACTAGGTGGATTTAAGCAACAGTTTTACACTGGATACACTTGATAACTGCGACATCTCCAGCGAGGCTGCATATAGGGCAGTTCCTACACCAGAAACTCCTGGATAAACAGGCGAAAATTAGACCGCTGCCATAGTAACCAGATCACCTCATGGCAAGATGAACCATGGAGGTCTGAGAAAGGAATTCAGACCAAAAGGAATCATTCAGCCAATTCTCTGTCAAATCCAAACCAGGTGTGACGATGAATAGCTGATGCTCTTATAATGCTATGACCTTGAAGAGGTGAGGTGATTGAGTTGAGGGGAGGTACAGTACTATAGGCTATAGGATACCTGTTCAGTGATTCCTCCCGCCACGGACATGTATTCGATGCGATACTTTTCCACTGGACCTTCGGGCCCTGTCCATGTGGCACGGAACGAGTGGTGGGTCACCTCTGAAGTCACTAGGTTAGTAGGCGGCTCCATGCCTCCTCCTGGTTGAAGAGCAGAGGGAATGTGAGCAGACACGTCAAATATTTCACACACTCAATTCTCCAACCACAAATATGTCCCTTTCACCTCAGCCTCACTGACACAGGGCTGTTAGGGCAGTTTATATAGCAAGTTGACATTTATTGTCATGAATCTTGCCTTGGAGGCAGAACCGAGCAATTTCCGGTAGCTGGGCCAGCTGTAAAATCAAAATTGTCTACATCGTAAAAGTGTATGAAAACAAACATTTGCTTTTTGGTCTTAATTTAAGTTTAGGGTTAAGGTTAGGTTCAAAATCAGATTTTATGACAAGATATATTACAATAAATGCAACCTGCATTTCTATATTTCACCATTTTGAAAAAATACTTTTTTGTGAAAAAGTTTCCATCCCCATTGAGTAAATCACTATTTTGTCTCCTCATAAATTTGATTGAAGGACAAGAGTGTGTCCAAAAAACAAAAGTTTCCATCAACTGGTTGGACCTTATCGAACTTAAGTCAATAAACTAAATTTATCAAGTGTGTTCGGCAAACTAGTGACAGTTTGGAGGCAATATCCACACGTGTTGGCATTTGTTCTGTCTTTTCATTGGCTCATCTCATAAATCATGCTGTTCTTATTGCTATTCTCCACCTGCTATGCTAATCCATGTATTCAATTGATGGGAGATATCAGTACAGCTTTTTCTGGCTTAGAGGTTAAATGGCTTTTTAATGCATTTTCCTTGCCATCTGATGCTGTCTTAGATTAGAAATACCACTAAACCCCTAAATGCTGTACCAAGTGCAATACCCAGCGTACAAAGAACTAGCTTACTGTGATTTGAAAGAGAGAGAGAGAGAGAGAGAGAGAGAGAGAGAGAGAGATAGATAAAAGCTTACCTGGACCCTTCACACTGTTACAGAGGTTGATGGTGAGCTCATCCACTATATCCAGCAGAAAGGAGAAGTCATTCACATTGTACATGTGAATCTCATCTGGGTCTGAGGCAATGGACCTCAACTCATTCTCATCAGCGTTCTTCACACCTGGAAACCACATAACACCACAATATTTACTTATGTTGGGATCATGACAAAATAGACTCAGCTGTCCTCTGTTTATGATACAATCACAACACAAAAATCAGTTTATTATAAAATGTCTATTTTCATTTTGTCCCCCGCAATTAAATTGATGAGAGGACTGTGGATCTGTCTCTGTCCATTAGTAAGTGCATACATTTGCACGTTCATTACTCGCAATATCTCAGACACCACTAGCCCAATTTTGACAAAACACGGGTGAATGATGCGTCTTGCCATAGTGATCTGGCATTTACAAAATTACACTGATTGGCCAGATGGTGGAGCTATAACAAGCGATCGAAAATGCTAACTCTGAAAGGTAATGCCCCTCACCCCATTTGACCTGTCATGAAATTCCGTACATAGGTCCCTCTCCCCTAAGGTCTGCCATGATGGAATTGCAGGCATTTAACATTCTGTGAAAAACACTTCAAACGCTCCTCCTCTAGCACCGTATGACCGATCTGCACAAAACTGTCAACGTTATAATTATCAGACCACTACCTAAAACAACATGGCCGCTATTGACCAATAAACATTCATGTGGTTGGGATCTGGCACATTAATGCGTATAAATCAGTCAAGGAAATTCATAGTGTAACAAAATGTTGCAAACACTGTCAAGACTTAACCTATGCAAGAACATTCATATCGACCACACAGTGGCGCTATAATACGCACATGTTTATATCTCTTGATCTGTTTGAGTGATGAAATTTGGCACACATACTCAGGGATATGTTTACCCACACAATATCTCAGACACCACTGGCTCAATTTATTTTTTATTTACTTTTTTTTAATTTTTTTTTTTAATTTTTTTTTTTTACTTTACTTTCAATGACGGCCTAGGAACAGTGGGTTAATTGCCTTGTTCAGGGGCAGAACGTCAGATTTTTACCTTGTCAGCTCAGGGATTTGATCTAGCAACCTTTCGGTTACTAGTCCAATGCTCTAACCACTAGGCTACCTGCTTCGGTGAATGGGTGGATGATGAATGATGCAGCTTGCCATAGAGATCCGGAATTTACAAAATTACACTGATTGGCCCAAGGGGGGAACTATAGTAATCAACTTAGTCACACACAATATCTCAGACACCACTGGCCCGATTTGAATTAAATATGGGTGAATTATGCAACTTGCAAAATTACACTGATTGGCCGAAATGGGGTGCTGCATCATTCTTGGCAGGTGACAAGTTTACTGTTGCCTTGTTTGACATGGTCACAAACTTTGATGGTTAACTGAAACATGCAATGCTGTTCGGTTATACACTAGGAGGGTCACTCACCGATGGCGTAGAGCTCGATGTTTTCGTCCCTCAGCACCTGGGAGTTGGTGATAATCTCATCCTGCGACTTGCCGTCAGTGATGAGCACACCGATCTTGCGTGCGTCTTTACGCAGTCCCACGTTGGGCTTGAAGTTGTTCTGGAGGATGTAGTTCAAGGCCATACCTACAGAGACATTAGAGAGAACGTTTCATGTTACGTTAAGTTGACTTCAGGTAAAGATGCACTCCAGGAATCTTAAGCACAACAAATCCACAAAATATAGTCCGAATTGGATTCGTAACATATCATACGAATCGCAAAAACAAAAAGGACGTAACATATCATACGCAATGGATGACGTAGTACTACTGGCTGAAATTAGACAAAAGTTTGAGAGTGCATCTTTAAGTTAAAAAGATGACAGTTTGCAGTTGGCCCTTTATTTCATGATA
This sequence comes from Oncorhynchus masou masou, assembly GCF_036934945.1. Taxonomy (NCBI): domain Eukaryota; kingdom Metazoa; phylum Chordata; class Actinopteri; order Salmoniformes; family Salmonidae; genus Oncorhynchus; species Oncorhynchus masou. The sequence continues at coordinate 27,294,581 of NC_088230.1, read as the reverse complement.
TGTCACCTGTCATGGTGTTTCCCCCTTTGTAGGGCAGGTCAGCCACAGCTTTGAGCAGCCCATCACGGGTTGGGTGGGCATTCAGATGCCACTCAGTCTTGGGGTCTCCACTGTACTGAACCATACCTGGGGAGAACAAATACAACCACAGTATGACACCAGTGTGATTGATCAGAATCCAATATGCATTTCCATTTCCAGTACCAAGTCCAGACCAAACTTAAATAGAATGGGCTGGGTGATGAACCGATGCCACATTACACATCACCAATGGGATTTGATCAAAAGAAAGATTACCGATCATGACTCTCTCAGGGCTGATGTCAAATACACCAACAATGCGAGCGATGAAGGCTCGGATGGTTTTGAAGTTGAGACGGCCAATACTCCATGAGCCATCGACCAGCAGGATGATGTCAGCCTTGGCCTGGCTCTTACACTTGGCCTCTGTAAGGAGTGGAGGAGAGGGCCGTGAGAGGGAGTCCTGATACCATGGACACCCCTCGGATGTGTACAGTCCATGTCGTGTGATAAATGAGAGGATGTGTGTCAGAAGGGGCGAGAAGAGTGCCAAAGAACAACAGGATAATATCAACACTTTCAGACAGACATGCACAAACAAAATATGCACACCAAACACAGAGATGAACAACAAGCAGAAAGACATCACCAAAATCCCAATAACACACTAACATTGAACGTTTTTATCTACAATAAACATGTTTTGCTACAACTCGTTTTGCAGCAGTATGTTTCTCTTCTCTTGAAGAGGGGATGAACTCTTGTTTTCCTCTTGGGTCTTGTTATTTTTTTCTTCTTCTGTTTTCAATCCTGTTGTACATCCTCAAGGCCTTTTTGTGGCCTGCAGCCTTCTTGATGTACTGTATGTGGGGCAGTCATTGGGTTTGTCCCCTGCCCTGAACAACTAGACCGACCCTGCTGACAGATGATATACGACAGACTCCTCTTTCCCAGAGTTACTGCAAATTCCTGCTGTGCTCGCTATTTGCTACACCAGACACCTGTGGGGGTGAAAGGGGGTTGATGCTTGCTCGTCCTGCAGCCGAGCAAAAAGACCCAGATGCAACGAGTCGTTTGGACACCGAGCTATGCAATCTGCCACGATGTCTGTGAATTGAAAAAAGGTTAGAAGAGAAAACAATTATTTACCCACTTTTCTTTATTGAAACATGGAAAAATAGATGCTTAACGACGTGTGGGGGATCGCCCCTTGTAAAATGTATATCTGATTATATAATGGACCAGTGTGTTTGAGTTATAACACTGGTAAACAAGCACTTTTCCGTAAGCTTAATGTACACTACTGGTCAAAAGTTTCAGAACACCTACTCATTCAAGGGTTTTTCTTTATTTCTACTATTTTCTACATGTAGAATAATAGTGAAGACATCAAAACTATTAAATAACACATATGTAATCATGTAGTAACCAAAAAAGTGTTAAATAAATCCAAATATATGTTATATTTGAGATACTTCAAATAGAAACCCTTTGCCTTGATAACAGCTTTGCACACTCTTGGCATTCTCTCAACCAGCTTCATGAGGTAGTCACCTGGAATGCATTTCAATTAACAGGAGTGCCTTTTAAAAAGCTAATTTGTGGGATGTCTTTCCTTCTTAATGTGTTTGAGCCAATCACTTGTGATGTGACAAGGTAGGGGGGTATACAGAAGATAGCCCTATTTAGTAAAAGACCAAGTCCATATTATGTCAAGAACAGCTCAAATAACCAAGAAACAGTCCATCATTACTTGAAGACATGAAGGTCAGTCAATACGGAACATATCAAGAACTTTGAACGTTTCTTCAAGTGAAGTCGCAAAAACCATCAAGCGCAATGATGAAACTAGCTCGCATGATGACCCCCAGAGTTACCTCTGCTGCAGAGGAAAAGTTCATAAGAGTTACCAGCGTTAGAAATTGCAGCCCAAATAAATGCTTCACAGAGTTCAAGTAACAGACACATCTTAACATCAATTTTTCAGAGGAGACTGCGTGAATCAGGCCTTCGTGGTTGAATTGCTGCAAAGAAACCACTACTAAAGGACACCAATAAGAAGAAGAGACTTGATTGGGCCAAGAAACACAAGCAATGGGCCTGGTTGGCCCTGTCCGGGGTATAGTCAGATGGGGCCACAGTGTCTTCTGACCCGTCCTGTCTCAGCCTCCAGTAATTATGCTGCAATAGTTTATGTGTCGGGGGGCTAGGGTCAGTCTGTGATATCTGGAGTACTTCTCCTGTCTTATCCGGTGTCCTGTGTGAATTTAAGTATGCTCCTTTTAATTGTCTCTCTTTCTTTCTTTTTCTCTTTCTCTTCTCTCGGAGGACCTGAGCCCTAGGACCATGCCTCAGGATTACCTGGCCTGATGATTCCTTGCTGTCCCCTGTCCAAATGTTTGTGCTACTGTTCCAGTTTCAACTGTTTGACCTGAGGCTATAGAACCCTGCACTGTTCACCGGGCGTGCTACCTTGTCCCGGACCTGCTGTTTTCGACACTCTCTCTCTACCGCTCCTGCTGTCTCTAACTCTGAATGCTCGGCTATGAAAAGCCAACTGACATTTACTCCTGAGGTGCTGACCTTTTGCACCCTCTACAACCACTGTGATTATTATTTGACCCTGCTGGTCATCTTTGAAAGTTTGAACATCTTGGCCATGCTGTGTTATAATCTCCACCCGGCACAGCCACAAGAGGACTGGCCACCCCTCAGAGCCTGGTTCCTCTCTAGGTTTCTTCCTAGGTTCCTGCCTTTATAGGGAGTTTTTCCTAGCCACCGTGCTTCTACATCTGCATTGCTTGCTGATTGGGGTTTTAGGCTGTGTTTCTGTATAGCACTTTGTGACATCAGTTGATGTAAAAAGGGCTTTATAAAATACATTTGATTGAATGGACATTAGACCGGTGGAAGTTTGTCCTTTGCTCTGGAGGCCAAATTAGAGATTTTTGATTCCAACCACTGTGACTTTGTGAGACGTGGTGTGGGTGAACGGATGATCTCCACATGTTTATTTCCCAGTGTAAAGCATGGAGGATGATGTGTTATAGTGTGGGGGTTCTTTGCTGGTGACACTGTCTGTGATTTATTTACAATTCAAGGCACACTTAACCAGCATGGCTACCACAGCATTCTGCAGCGATACACCATCCCATCTGGTTTGCGCTTAGAGGGACTGTGACCCAACACAATTCCAGGCTGTGTAAGGGCTATTTTACCAAGAAGGAGAGAGATGGAGTGCTGCATCAGATGACCTGGCTTCCACAATCCCCAAACCTCAACCAAATTGAGATGGTTTGGGATGAGTCAGACCTCAGAGTGAAAGAAAAGCAGCCAACAAGTGCTCAGTATATGTTGGAACTCCTTCAAGACTGTTGGAAAATTATTCCAGTTGAAGCTGGTTGAGAGAATGCCTAGAGTGTGCAACGCTGTCATCAAGGCAAAGGGTGGCTATTTGAAGAATCTCAAATATAAAATCCACGTTTAGAATTTTTCTGGTTACTATATGTGCTAGTTCTTAATGTTGATGTCTTCACTATTATTTTACAATGTAGAAAATAATAAAAAATAAAGAAAAACCCTTGAATGAGAAGGTGTTCTAATACTTTGGACTGGTAGTGTATGTCTCAGAAACATTCATCAACAAAACCGCATGTCATCAACTGAGACAGTGTCCACTGTCTGAGAGGCATCTGATAAAAAACAGATGACACTGACTTTGTTGTTTAGAATGCATCACAGGATACAGTGTCACATTAAGCAAATAGATTAATCTATCTATGTTGAATGGCTAGTATGTGGTCATTTAAAGGAGTGATTCATTCTGTCATCTGTTTATAGTGTCATCCAGTGGTGTAAAGTACTTAAGTAAAAATATTGAAGTCGTTTTTGGGGGGTATCTGTACTTCACTATTTATATGTTCTACGACTTTTACTTTTACTTCACTACATTCCTAAAGAAAATAATGTACTTTTTACTCCATCCATTTTCCCTGCTTAGCAGGACAGGAAAATGTTCCAATTCACACACTTATCAAGAGAACATCCCTGGACATCCCTACTGCCTCTGATCTGGCAGACTCACTAAACACAAATGCTTTGTTTGAGCGTTGGAGTGTGCCCCCCCATCTATCAGCAAATTGTTAAAAAAAATATAATAATAAATAAATAAATGTTTGGCTTGGTTTGCTTAATATAAGGAATATACTTATATTTTATTTTTGTATATTTTAGCAATTACATTTACTTTTGATAATAACGTATATTTAAAACCAAATACTTTTAGACTTTTAATCAAGTAGTATTTTACTGGGCCACTTTTACTTGAGTCATTTTCTATTAATGTATCTTTACTTTTACTCAAGTATGACAATTGGATACTTTTTCCACCACTGGTTATATCCTAGTTCTAATTGGCTCTACCACATACAGTCACTATGGATACATATATACAGTACCACGAGGGCTATTCCACCCTCTGAGCCAGGGAGAAAAAATAATAATTCCACCCTATAACCACACTAGCTTGATCATTATTAAACTCTAGGGCCAAACTACTGCAGTAGTTTTAGTGTCAGTGGTGAACGCCCATGGTGTGTGCGTGTGCGTGTGCATCCAAGGTCTGGTCTGGGTGCATGGTGGACTGGAACATCACTTGCTCTGCTCCGACTGGTGCGGTGGGCAGTCTGCTACTGTGTGTCAGTGTGTCTGCTCCCCATTACTGACACTAATTTCTGCCCAGGGTCACCAGCTTTCTCTCTGGGGTCTTATATGAGAAACATAACATTTTCCTAGCCGCATGCAGTTTTGTTCCACGGCAGCCCGGTTGGCACTGCGTAATCTCCTGGTTGTAAAACATCTCTAATTGCAAGCAGAGAAACATTTTTCCATTATACTAACTTTTTATGCGATGTAAAAATGGGAAATATTAACTTTTGCATGTCAAGAATTATTAGGAATGAAACAATATGGCTGCTGGGCCAAATGGGCACGGTGATGAGAAATATCAGCAACGTAATAGGTTTGGCATGCTGAACGTTTGTGGGTGGGGGGGTGGAACCTGACTAATCCTTCACTGGCACTGGAGCAAGAAAAAGGAGGTCAAAACACCCGTAGTTAATCATGAAAATATCAATGTCCCACTTACCAATACACCCCATCACAGTCTTAACATGATATGAGGCAGAAAAGCCCATTAAAGCCAAACAGCTATAAATGATTAGTGCTCATTATAATCAATGGATGTATAATGTGGTGTGTTATTCTAATGGTTGTGATGTTGATTAGTTTAGACAAACACATAATTCACTAGTGGGATAATTAGTACCATGTCTCTCACAGTGGGAAGACCCCTCCTCTGCTCTAATGGGGGTGGGAGCAGCTGGGACGCTGTGTGTCTGTTGTTTGGTCCGTGTGTCTGTCGGAGTGGCTGTTCGTTCTGTGGCTGTTCTATGGCTGCATCTCATATGGCCCCCTATTCCCTAATCCCTATATAGCCCTCTGCTCTGGTCAAAAGTAGTGCACTGTGTGGGGAGTAGGGTGTCATTTCGGACGCACACTTAGTCTGTACATATGTGTATTATAGTTGGTTATGTTATGGTATTGTAAGGTTTTACCGTTCCAAGATTCCAACGGCACATCGGGGGCGTCGGAGAGGGTAGTCTTCTCCTCTCCAGCCAGTGCTGCAGAGTGGCCTCCGTCAAACATTCCAAACACAGTCACAGAGTACTTTGTTCCGGCCCTGATGAGATGGAGAGATGAGATTTAAAGTTGCTTTTATCCTCACAATGTCCTATGTAACCGTCTAAGAATGGCAGATCAATGTCACAACACCAACAACTTTCTGTCTGAAGATAGAACTTCCTGTGTCTCACCTGAGCTCCTCAAGCACCACAGTGTTGTCATAGGGCCCAACCAGCAGCTCTCCCAGGTCGATATCATTGCCACTGGGGTGGAAGGTGACCTTGTAGCCACGAACATCTCCTGGAGCTGGGTCCCAGGAGACTCTGAAACTGTTCTTGCCGGGCTCTGAGGTCTGTAGGTTTCTGGGAGCTTTGTAAGGTGACACTACAAGAGGACAGACAAATAGGAAAATCAGTTCAAATTCATGGGAGAAAAGTAATAACGTAATAACTTCAACTTTGGCAACACTAGTCTTTTTTCAATGAGATCAGCCAAACACACATTCCAGTCAGTTTCTCATTAGTCCATAATACAAGTCTTAAGTCCTAGCCTACATCCAAAATTGCACCTTATTTCCTTTATAGTACCCTACTATTTACCAGGGCCCAGAGGGCTCTGGTCAGAAGTAGTGCACTATACAGGGAGTTCCAGTGTCTTAGAACCCAATGGTATGCCATGCGTTAGTGGTAAGCTCTCTGTATTAACCAAGTGTCTGAGGTTTTGTTAGTGAAAAGACACCTTCTCCACCTACAATACTTCCATAGTGTGTCCTACTGTGTCTCATATCATGGGGTTGAATTATGCACCAACGTACGTGTCGTTCCTACTCCTTGCCTTGCTTTTCCTTCTCCCCGCTTGTAAATGGGGTGCACCTTGATGCCATAGGTGGTCATGGGCGTCAGGCGCTTCAGCACGGTGGAGGTGGAGGTGCCAGGAACCCTAGCAACCATCTCTTTGCCCCCAGCGGTGGGCGTGTAGGTCACTCGGTAGTTGATGACTTTACCCGGCGCGGCCATCCACTTTACCTTCATGCTTCGCTCAGTCTCGTCGGACACAGTAAGTGCCTCAGCAGCAGCAGACACTAAGGAGAGAGAGGAGGGCAATATTTTATAAAACATCTACCCTTCGATACGTAGCGAGGATGCTGAGAAAAACGATCTAAAAGAGAGTTAGGCTCTTATCCCCAAATCTGGTCATCTTAACTTTCCCTTTTCCCATTCTGAATAGAGCTAAGCTCCATGTACTATATTGTCAAAAGGTCTGATTGTTCCACTATTTCTGCAAGCAGACTAGTCAAACCAAAGTCAATCCTTCCAAACACTTAATGATCCCAGGAAAGAATGTCAGACTGATATTGGCCTCCAACTTCTCAATGTGTTGCTTGACCTGAATGGACCTGTGACACTGTTACTGGAGATCCATTGGTTGCGCTGTGCGAACGTAGCGAGGTAAGCACAGATTTGAAAGAGGCGAGGCCTCCTGAGGATCTCTCAAGAATGTATTCTGTTCAAAATGTGCTTGACTTGGCCTGCCAGAGTCAATAAACGAAATGGCTTTCCATATCTACATGTCTCTTCAAACCATCACACTGGTTCCTCAAGAGTTCGAGGAAATTTCCATCAATATGATTTCCCATGTGTGCATGAGTAGGATAGGAGGATGTGTGGTCGATTTGAGCCTGTCTTAAATTCTGCTCCCATGCACCCTAACAGGCAGCATACAGGACATATTACGCCATGCGCTGCACACATGCATTATACAAATTTAAAACATCCCCTCCACAAAAGTGACGTTATCTTAGATTTTAGAACACATAATGCATCATAACTGTCACCACCCCCAGTTTTCCACTGCAGACCACAGCTTAAAAGGGAGTCTTAGAAATGGCCTTTTTCCACAATACCCGACACCAAGATAAAAGGGGTTCAGAGAGTGACGATGATGAGCACTTGGATGGGATTTTTTCATTTTTTAGATGTTTTTTCCTTTGGCACTGGTATACCATAGTGCCATTGCATGAAAATTGATGTGATGGCCTGAAGAGAGTTTCAAACTGTTCTACAGATCTACAAAACCATTCAAGTACACCTCCAAACCTCAGCAACTAACAACACCACTTCAGTGATATTGTTAATCCCTAGCAGTGATGTGCCTGCATACCAGTGCCTGCATACCAAATAACAACCTATTCCCTACTTAGTGCACTACTTTCAACCAGATACATGTGGGTCTTAGTCAAAAGTAGTACATTTAATGGGGAATAGGGTTCCATTTGGGACACAACAATTGTGTCCATCTCTGAAATCTAACACATAGGTTTCCCTGCCAGACTAAGTCAGTGGCACAGATCAAGAAGAAAGGAAGCAGGAAGTTGAGCCAGCACTTTCCCAGGGATTCTGAGGGGTTGGGCGAGCAGAGTTGGAGAGCGAACTGATCGGTCTTCAGCATAAAATGACGAGGCAGATGCTGGCTAACCAAGGAAGTAATCAGATTACGCTTGTCATTTTGAGTAATCCTGTGGATTACATTACGAACAGAGGATGACGTGTAATAAACAGTAGTACCATCAGTGGTCTCCTGTCCAGTCAGCGGGCTTCCATCTCCTCTGCCATAGGAGGCCAGGACAGACACCTGGTAGAGGGTCTCAGGGGTAAGGCCCTCCAGCACGGTGTTGGTGACGTCTCCAGGGACCATCTTCTCCCCTGACTCGTCACTGTACATGGACTTCCAGCGGATGCTGTACATCTTCACGTTCCCAAGGGCAGCCGTCCAAGACGCAGCGAAGCTGGTGTCCGTCACGTCGCTGGTGACAAGGTCCCTGGGGGAGCCCAGTTCTGAAACAAACATGGAGGAAAACAGATTCGATTTCTGGGTAAGAATTTGGGAGAGGATACAGGATACAGTGATAGGTTGCTGATAATCAATCAATGTGCCAACACACTATCTGGATCAACACTGCTCAGTAAAGGAAAATAATGCGTTCAACACTAAATCCTCTTGTGTAAACAAGTAAAAAGGGTGCTCAGAACCAAAAATCGTATGCACTTCTGCAAAGACCATACGTAGTTATCAGTGCTTCTGACTGATCCCCACACCCCTGCTGTAGCTCAGAAGACATTTGTCTGACAGCATCTGGACTGATTGGATTATTCAAAATGGAAACTATTGAAACTGTGTCCAGAGGACAGCATAGTTTGTAAAAAAAAATTGTTGCATTGCTTGTATATCGTTGTATTCAAAATTTGTGTGACTTTTCTTGTCTATCAGTGCATCAGTGTTTTGTTACTTGTCATGTTTTGTGTTTTTTGCAGATCCCAAGAAGAATAGCTGCTGCTTCGGCAAAAGCTAATGAGGATCCAAATAAACAAATAGTTGAACAGTTAGTCATAGTTAAAAAGACTAGAGAGCAGGAGAGCAGCACCGATACACAGTAATCTACCCAGACAGAGAGACCCCACAGTAATCTACCCAGACAGAGAGACCACACAGTAATCTACCCAGACAGAGAGACCACACAGTAATCTACCCAGACAGAGAGACCACACAGTAATCTACCCAGACAGAGAGACCACACAGTAATCTACCCAGACAGAGAGACCACACAGTAATCTACCCAGACAGAGAGACCACACAGTAATCTACCCAGACAGAGAGACCACACAGTAATCTACCCAGACAGAGAGACCACACAGTAATCTACCCAGACAGAGAGACCACACAGTAATCTACCCAGACAGAGAGACCACACAGTAATCTACCCAAACAGAGAGACCACACAGTAATCTACCCAGACAGAGAAACCACACAGTAATCTACCCAGACAGAGAGACCACACAGTAATCTACCCAGACAGAGAGACCACACAGTAATCTACCCAGACAGAGAGACCACACAGTAATCTACCCAGACAGAGAGACCACACAGTAATCTACCCAGACAGAGAGACCACACAGTAATCTACCCAGACAGAGAGACCACACAGTAATCTACCCAGACAGAGAGACCACACAGTAATCTACCCAGACAGAGAGACCACACAGTAATCTACCCAGACAGAGATACCACACAGTAATCTACCCAGACAGAGAGACCACACAGTAATCTACCCAGACAGAGAGACCACACAGTAATCTACCCAGACAGAGATACCACACAGTAATCTACCCAGACAGAGAGACCACACAGTAATCTACCCAGACAGAGATACCACACAGTAATCTACCCAGACAGAGATACCACACAGTAATCTACCCAGACAGAGAGACCACACAGTAATCTGTGGTGCAACTAATTCATTCGGTTCACAGATGGAGTCAGGTACCTGCAGGTAGGGTTGCAAAATTCCGGGAACTTTCAATAAATTCCCTGATTTTCCCGAAATCCCAGTTGGAGGATTCCTGGAATCAGAAGGAAAGAAGCAGGAAATCCAGAACAGGATTTCTGGAGAACCAGGGAATTTATTGAAAGTTCCTGGAATTTTGCTACCCTACCTGCGGTAATGGATCCCTTTTGAACCCTGATGTCCTTCATTTCAGAGGGCTAAACTAGGATTACCAACATGCCTCTCACCGTGAGATATGAGCCCAGCTGACATATAGGAGACTCCCAATAAATTAAAGCTCCACCACATCTGCTTCACATACTGGACAGAGGGAGGGAGGGAGGGAGGGTGGGAGGGAGGGAGGGAGGGAGGGAGGGAGGGAGGGAGGGAGGGAGGGAGGGAGGGAGGGAGGGAGGGAGGGAGGGAGGGAGGGAGGGAGGGAGGGAGGACACTGACAGGAGCTATGGGTATATGGGAGAGAATGGTCATCTTGTGTGATCTCACCACTTTTCCCAACTGCATTGTTGGGTTTGGAGCTTGCCAGAAAGGCATTCCTTGTGCACGTGATATTAAAAATGTGAAACTTGATAATGCAGACAAGGGAAGCCTTTTTGCCATAACATATAGATTTGTTTAACAAAACAAGACCAAATGTAATTTTCCATGCATATGTTACGGCAATAAGACACATGGATCTTGTGCTGCACAGAGCCAGTAGACTATAGGGATTATAGAGATGACAGATTCAGTAGAGGGTTTGTGAATGACGGTGACGAACTCCATTGTATCTGTTACATTGGGCACGTATGTTTGCGATGCAAAAAGAACACGACCAATGAACACACCCTCAGCCTTGTTGGTCATAAATTGAACAGAGGTAAAACAATGCATAATGAGGGGGTTGTAAACAAAATGAGTGGTTAAGATCTGTCTGTCTGTTTATGATAATAATACAAAATGTGATCCAACTAAACAAGAAACCTGAGAGAGTAGCATTAGACATTACAACACTTCACTTTCTGCCAATGGGCATATTGATATTGTAATGGATAGTCCACTGCACAGTCAACTGATTATAGTGGAGCACAGCCAGTATAACTACTGATTATAGTGGACCACAGCCAGTATAACTACTGATTATAGTGGACCACAGCCAGTATAACTACTGATTATAGTGGACCACAGCCAGTATTACTACTGGTTATAGTGGACCACAGCCAGTATTACTACTGATTATAGTGGAGCACAGCCAGTATAACTACTGATTATAGTGGACCACAGCCAGTATAACTACTGATTATAGTGGACCACAGCCAGTATTACTACTGATTATATTGGACCACAGCCAGTATTACTACTGATTATAGTGGACCACAGCCAGTATTACTACTGATTATATTGGACCACAGCCAGTATTACTACTGATTATAGTGGACCACAGCCAGTATAACTACTGATTATAGTGGACCACAGCCAGTATAACTACTGATTATAGTGGAGCACAGCCAGTATAACTACTGATTATAGTGGACCACAGCCAGTATTACTACTGGTTATAGTGGACCACAGCCAGTATTACTACTGATTATAGTGGAGCACAGCCAGTATAACTACTGATTATAGTGGACCACAGCCAGTATAACTACTGATTATAGTGGACCACAGCCAGTATTACTACTGATTATATTGGACCACAGCCAGTATTACTACTGATTATAGTGGACCACAGCCAGTATTACTACTGATTATATTGGACCACAGCCAGTATTACTACTGATTATAGTGGACCACAGCCAGTATAACTACTGATTATAGTGGACCACAGCCAGTATAACTACTGATTATAGTGGACCACAGCCAGTATAACTACTGATTATAGTGGACCACAGCCAGTATAACTACTGATTATATTGGACCACAGCCAGTATAACTACTGATTATATTGGACCACAGCCAGTATAACTACTGATTATAGTGGACCACAGCCAGTATAACTACTGATTATAGTGGACCACAGCCAGTATTACTACTGATTATAGTGGACCACAGCCAGTATTACTACTGATTATAGTGGACCACAGCCAGTATAACTACTGATTATAGTGGACCACAGCCAGTATACCTACTGATTATAGTGGACCACAGCCAGTATAACTACTGATTATAGTGGACCACAGCCAGTATACCTACTGATTATAGTGGACCACGGCCAGTATAACTACTGATTATAGTGGGCCACAGCCAGTATAACTACTGATTATAGTGGACCACAGTCAGTATAACTACTGATTATAGTGGACCACAGCCAGTATTACTACTGATTATAGTGGAGCACAGCCAGTATAACTACTGATTATAGCGGACCACAGCCAGTATTACTAATGATTATAGTGGACCACAGCCAGTATAACTACTGATTATAGTGGACCACAGCCAGTATTACTACTGATTATAGTGGAGCACAGCCAGTATAACTACTGATTATAGCGGACCACAGCCAGTATAACTACTGATTATAGTGGACCACAGCCAGTATTACTACTGATTTACCACAGCCAGTATAACTACTGATTATAGTGGACCACAGCCAGTATAACTACTGATTATAGCGGACCACAGCCAGTATTACTACTGATTATAGTGGACCACAGCCAGTATTACTAATGATTATAGTGGACCACAGCCAGTATTACTACTGATTATAGTGGGCCACAGCCAGTATTACTACTGATTATAGTGGACCACAGCCAGTATAACTACTGATTATAGTGGACCACAGCCAGTATTACTACTGATTATAGTGGACCACAGCCAGTATTACTACTGATTATAGTGGACCACAGCCAGTATTACTACTGATTATATTGGACCACAGCCAGTATAACTACTGATTATAGAGGACCACAGCCAGTATTACTACTGATTATAGTGGACCACAGCCAGTATTACTACTGATTATAGTGGACCACAGCCAGTATTACTACTGATTATAGTGGACCACAGCCAGTATAACTACTGATTATAGTGGACCACAGCCAGTATTACTACTGATTTACCACAGCCAGTATTACTACTGATTATAGTGGACCACAGCCAGTATTACTACTGATTATAGTGGGCCACAGCCAGTATAACTACTGATTATAGTGGACCACAGCCAGTATAACTACTGATTATAGTGGACCACAGCCAGTATTACTACTGATTATAGTGGACCACAGCCAGTATTACTACTGATTATAGTGGGCCACAGCCAGTATAACTACTGATTATAGTGGGCCACAGCCAGTATTACTACTGATTTACCACAGCCAGTATTACTACTGATTATAGTGGACCACAGCCAGTATTACTACTGATTATAGTGGGCCACAGCCAGTATTACTACTGATTTACCACAGCCAGTATTACTACTGATTATAGTGGGCCACAGCCAGTATTACTACTGATTATAGTGGGCCACAGCCAGTATTACTACTGATTTACCACAGCCAGTATAACTACTGATTATAGTGGGCCACAGCCAGTATTACTACTGATTTACCACAGCCAGTATTACTACTGATTATAGTGGACCACAGCCAGTATAACTACTGATTATAGCGGACCACAGCCAGTATTACTACTGATTATAGTGGACCACAGCCAGTATTACTAATGATTATAGTGGACCACAGCCAGTATTACTACTGATTATAGTGGGCCACAGCCAGTATTACTACTGATTATAGTGGACCACAGCCAGTATAACTACTGATTATAGTGGACCACAGCCAGTATTACTACTGATTATAGTGGACCACAGCCAGTATTACTACTGATTATAGTGGGCCACAGCCAGTATTACTACTGATTATAGTGGGCCACAGCCAGTATAACTACTGATTATAGTGGACCACAGCCAGTATTACTACTGATTATATTGGACCACAGCCAGTATAACTACTGATTATAGAGGACCACAGCCAGTATTACTACTGATTATAGTGGACCACAGCCAGTATTACTACTGATTATAGTGGACCACAGCCAGTATTACTACTGATTATAGTGGACCACAGCCAGTATAACTACTGATTATAGTGGACCACAGCCAGTATTACTACTGATTTACCACAGCCAGTATTACTACTGATTATAGTGGACCACAGCCAGTATTACTACTGATTATAGTGGGCCACAGCCAGTATAACTACTGATTATAGTGGACCACAGCCAGTATAACTACTGATTATAGTGGACCACAGCCAGTATTACTACTGATTATAGTGGACCACAGCCAGTATTACTACTGATTATAGTGGGCCACAGCCAGTATAACTACTGATTATAGTGGGCCACAGCCAGTATTACTACTGATTTACCACAGCCAGTATTACTACTGATTATAGTGGGCCACAGCCAGTATTACTACTGATTTACCACAGCCAGTATTACTACTGATTATAGTGGGCCACAGCCAGTATTACTACTGATTATAGTGGGCCACAGCCAGTATTACTACTGATTTACCACAGCCAGTATTACTACTGATTATAGTGGACCACAGCCAGTATTACTACTGATTTACCACAGCCAGTATTACTACTGATTATAGTGGACCACAGCCAGTATAACTACTGATTATAGCGGACCACAGCCAGTATTACTACTGATTATAGTGGACCACAGCCAGTATTACTAATGATTATAGTGGACCACAGCCAGTATTACTACTGATTATAGTGGGCCACAGCCAGTATTACTACTGATTATAGTGGACCACAGCCAGTATAACTACTGATTATAGTGGACCACAGCCAGTATTACTACTGATTATAGTGGACCACAGCCAGTATTACTACTGATTATAGTGGGCCACAGCCAGTATTACTACTGATTATAGTGGGCCACAGCCAGTATAACTACTGATTATAGTGGACCACAGCCAGTATTACTACTGATTATATTGGACCACAGCCAGTATAACTACTGATTATAGAGGACCACAGCCAGTATTACTACTGATTATAGTGGACCACAGCCAGTATTACTACTGATTATAGTGGACCACAGCCAGTATTACTACTGATTATAGTGGACCACAGCCAGTATAACTACTGATTATAGTGGACCACAGCCAGTATTACTACTGATTTACCACAGCCAGTATTACTACTGATTATAGTGGACCACAGCCAGTATTACTACTGATTATAGTGGGCCACAGCCAGTATAACTACTGATTATAGTGGACCACAGCCAGTATAACTACTGATTATAGTGGACCACAGCCAGTATTACTACTGATTATAGTGGACCACAGCCAGTATTACTACTGATTATAGTGGGCCACAGCCAGTATAACTACTGATTATAGTGGGCCACAGCCAGTATTACTACTGATTTACCACAGCCAGTATTACTACTGATTATAGTGGACCACAGCCAGTATTACTACTGATTATAGTGGGCCACAGCCAGTATTACTACTGATTTACCACAGCCAGTATTACTACTGATTATAGTGGGCCACAGCCAGTATTACTACTGATTATAGTGGGCCACAGCCAGTATTACTACTGATTTACCACAGCCAGTATTACTACTGATTATAGTGGGCCACAGCCAGTATTACTACTGATTTACCACAGCCAGTATTACTACTGATTATAGTGGACCACAGCCAGTATTACTACTGATTTACCACAGCCAGTATAACTACTGATTATAGTGGACCACAGCCAGTATTACTACTGATTATAATGGGCCACAGCCAGTATTACTACTGATTATAGTGGGCCACAGCCAGTATAACTACTGATTATAGTGGACCACAGCCAGTATAACTACTGATTATAGTGGACCACAGCCAGTATAACTACTGATTATAGTGGACCACAGCCAGTATTACTACTGATTTACCACAGCCAGTATAACTACTGATTATAGTGGACCACAGCCAGCATAACTACTGATTATAGTGGAGCACAGCCAGTATAACTACTGATTATAGTGGACCACAGCCAGTGTTACTACTGATTATAGTGGACCACAGCCAGTATTACTACTGATTATAGCGGACCACAGCCAGTATTACTAATGATTATAGTGGACCACAGCCAGTATAACTACTGATTATAGTGGACCACAGCCAGTATTACTACTGATTATAGTGGAGCACAGCCAGTATTACTACTGATTATAGTGGACCACAGCCAGTGTTACTACTGATTATAGTGGACCACAGCCAGTATAACTACTGATTATAGCGGACCACAGCCAGTATAACTACTGATTATAGTGGACCACAGCCAGTATTACTACTGATTATAGTGGGCCACAGCCAGTATTACTACTGATTATAGTGGACCACAGCCAGTATAACTACTGATTATAGTGGACCACAGCCAGTATTACTACTGATTATAGTGGACCACAGCCAGTATTACTACTGATTATAGTGGGCCACAGCCAGTATTACTACTGATTATAGTGGGCCACAGCCAGTATAACTACTGATTATAGTGGACCACAGCCAGTATTACTACTGATTATATTGGACCACAGCCAGTATAACTACTGATTATAGAGGACCACAGCCAGTATTACTACTGATTATAGTGGACCACAGCCAGTATTACTACTGATTATAGTGGACCACAGCCAGTATTACTACTGATTATAGTGGACCACAGCCAGTATAACTACTGATTATAGTGGACCACAGCCAGTATTACTACTGATTTACCACAGCCAGTATTACTACTGATTATAGTGGACCACAGCCAGTATTACTACTGATTATAGTGGGCCACAGCCAGTATAACTACTGATTATAGTGGACCACAGCCAGTATAACTACTGATTATAGTGGACCACAGCCAGTATTACTACTGATTATAGTGGACCACAGCCAGTATTACTACTGATTATAGTGGGCCACAGCCAGTATAACTACTGATTATAGTGGGCCACAGCCAGTATTACTACTGATTTACCACAGCCAGTATTACTACTGATTATAGTGGACCACAGCCAGTATTACTACTGATTATAGTGGGCCACAGCCAGTATTACTACTGATTTACCACAGCCAGTATTACTACTGATTATAGTGGGCCACAGCCAGTATTACTACTGATTATAGTGGGCCACAGCCAGTATTACTACTGATTTACCACAGCCAGTATTACTACTGATTATAGTGGACCACAGCCAGTATTACTACTGATTTACCACAGCCAGTATTACTACTGATTATAGTGGGCCACAGCCAGTATTACTACTGATTTACCACAGCCAGTATTACTACTGATTATAGTGGACCACAGCCAGTATAACTACTGATTATAGCGGACCACAGCCAGTATTACTACTGATTATAGTGGACCACAGCCAGTATTACTAATGATTATAGTGGACCACAGCCAGTATTACTACTGATTATAGTGGGCCACAGCCAGTATTACTACTGATTATAGTGGACCACAGCCAGTATAACTACTGATTATAGTGGACCACAGCCAGTATTACTACTGATTATAGTGGACCACAGCCAGTATTACTACTGATTATAGTGGGCCACAGCCAGTATTACTACTGATTATAGTGGGCCACAGCCAGTATAACTACTGATTATAGTGGACCACAGCCAGTATTACTACTGATTATATTGGACCACAGCCAGTATAACTACTGATTATAGAGGACCACAGCCAGTATTACTACTGATTATAGTGGACCACAGCCAGTATTACTACTGATTATAGTGGACCACAGCCAGTATTACTACTGATTATAGTGGACCACAGCCAGTATAACTACTGATTATAGTGGACCACAGCCAGTATTACTACTGATTTACCACAGCCAGTATTACTACTGATTATAGTGGACCACAGCCAGTATTACTACTGATTATAGTGGACCACAGCCAGTATAACTACTGATTATAGTGGACCACAGCCAGTATTACTACTGATTATAGTGGACCACAGCCAGTATTACTACTGATTATAGTGGGCCACAGCCAGTATAACTACTGATTATAGTGGGCCACAGCCAGTATTACTACTGATTTACCACAGCCAGTATTACTACTGATTATAGTGGACCACAGCCAGTATTACTACTGATTATAGTGGGCCACAGCCAGTATTACTACTGATTTACCACAGCCAGTATTACTACTGATTATAGTGGGCCACAGCCAGTATTACTACTGATTATAGTGGGCCACAGCCAGTATTACTACTGATTTACCACAGCCAGTATTACTACTGATTATAGTGGACCACAGCCAGTATTACTACTGATTTACCACAGCCAGTATTACTACTGATTATAGTGGGCCACAGCCAGTATTACTACTGATTTACCACAGCCAGTATTACTACTGATTATAGTGGACCACAGCCAGTATTACTACTGATTTACCACAGCCAGTATAACTACTGATTATAGTGGACCACAGCCAGTATTACTACTGATTATAATGGGCCACAGCCAGTATTACTACTGATTATAGTGGGCCACAGCCAGTATAACTACTGATTATAGTGGACCACAGCCAGTATAACTACTGATTATAGTGGACCACAGCCAGTATAACTACTGATTATAGTGGACCACAGCCAGTATTACTACTGATTTACCACAGCCAGTATAACTACTGATTATAGTGGACCACAGCCAGCATAACTACTGATTATAGTGGAGCACAGCCAGTATAACTACTGATTATAGTGGACCACAGCCAGTGTTACTACTGATTATAGTGGACCACAGCCAGTATTACTACTGATTATAGCGGACCACAGCCAGTATTACTAATGATTATAGTGGACCACAGCCAGTATAACTACTGATTATAGTGGACCACAGCCAGTATTACTACTGATTATAGTGGAGCACAGCCAGTATTACTACTGATTATAGTGGACCACAGCCAGTGTTACTACTGATTATAGTGGACCACAGCCAGTATAACTACTGATTATAGCGGACCACAGCCAGTATTACTAATGATTATAGTGGACCACAGCCAGTGTTACTACTGATTATAGTGGACCACAGCCAGTATAACTACTGATTATAGTGGACCACAGCCAGTGTTACTACTGATTATAGTGGACCACAGCCAGTATAACTACTGATTATAGCGGACCACAGCCAGTATTACTAATGATTATAGTGGACCACAGCCAGTATTACTACTGATTATAGTGGGCCACAGCCAGTATTACTACTGATTATAGTGGACCACAGCCAGTATTACTACTGATTATAGTGGGCCACAGCCAGTATTACTACTGATTATAGTGGACCACAGCCAGTATAACTACTGATTATAGTGGACCACAGCCAGTATAACTACTGATTATAGTGGACCACAGCCAGTATTACTACTGATTATAGTGGACCACAGCCAGTATTACTACTGATTATAGTGGGCCACAGCCAGTATTACTACTGATTATAGTGGGCCACAGCCAGTATTACTACTGATTATAGTGGACCACAGCCAGTATTCCTGCTGATTTACCACAGCCAGTATTACTACTGATTATAGTGGACCACAGCCAGTATTACTACTGATTATAGTGGGCCACAGCCAGTATAACTACTGATTATAGTGGACCACAGCCAGTATAACTACTGATTATAGTGGACCACAGCCAGTATTACTACTGATTATAGTGGACCACAGCCAGTATTACTACTGATTATAGTGGGCCACAGCCAGTATAACTACTGATTATAGTGGGCCACAGCCAGTATTACTACTGATTTACCACAGCCAGTATTACTACTGATTATAGTGGACCACAGCCAGTATTACTACTGATTATAGTGGGCCACAGCCAGTATTACTACTGATTTACCACAGCCAGTATTACTACTGATTATAGTGGGCCACAGCCAGTATTACTACTGATTATAGTGGGCCACAGCCAGTATTACTACTGATTTACCACAGCCAGTATTACTACTGATTATAGTGGACCACAGCCAGTATTACAACTGATTTACCACAGCCAGTATTACTACTGATTATAGTGGGCCACAGCCAGTATTACTACTGATTTACCACAGCCAGTATTACTACTGATTATAGTGGACCACAGCCAGTATTACTACTGATTTACCACAGCCAGTATAACTACTGATTATAGTGGACCACAGCCAGTATTACTACTGATTATAGTGGGCCACAGCCAGTATTACTACTGATTATAGTGGGCCACAGCCAGTATAACTACTGATTATAGTGGACCACAGCCAGTATAACTACTGATTATAGTGGACCACAGCCAGTATAACTACTGATTATAGTGGACCACAGCCAGTATTACTACTGATTTACCACAGCCAGTATAACTACTGATTATAGTGGACCACAGCCAGCATAACTACTGATTATAGTGGAGCACAGCCAGTATAACTACTGATTATAGTGGGCCACAGCCAGTATTACTACTGATTATAGTGGACCACAGCCAGTATAACTACTGATTATTGTGGACCACAGCCAGTATTACTAATGATTATAGTGGACCACAGCCAGTATTACTACTGATTATATTGGACCACAGCCAGTATTACTACTGATTATAGTGGACCACAGCCAGTATTACTACTGATTATAGTGGGCCACAGCCAGTATTACTACTGATTATAGTGGGCCACAGCCAGTATTACTACTGATTATAGTGGGCCACAGCCAGTATTACTACTGATTATAGTGGACCACAGCCAGTATTACTACTGATTATAGTGGGCCACAGCCAGTATTACTACTGATTATAGTGGACCACAGCCAGTATTACTACTGATTATAGTGGACCACAGCCAGTATTACTACTGATTATAGTGGGCCACAGCCAGTATTACTACTGATTATATTGGACCACAGCCAGTATTACTACTGATTATAGTGGGCCACAGCCAGTATTACTACTGATTATAGTGGACCACAGCCAGTATTACTACTGATTATAGTGGACCACAGCCAGTATTACTACTGATTTACCACAGCCAGTATTACTACTGATTATAGTGGACCACAGCCAGTATTACTAATGATTATAGTGGACCACAGCCAGTATTACTACTGATTATAGTGGACCACAGCCAGTATAACTACTGATTATAGTGGGCCACAGCCAGTATTACTACTGATTATAGTGGACCCCAGCCAGTATTACTAATGATTATAGTGGACCACAGCCAGTATTACTACTGATTATAGTGGACCACAGCCAGTATAACTACTGATTATTGTGGACCACAGCCAGTCCTTTCCCAATGTACAAGATTACATGTCATGCAATCATCAAAACATGTTTGGTTTCTAGTAGTTTGGTTCTGAGACAGACTCTAGAGTAATTCTAGGAGCACAATTACTGTTGGCTATTTCCTGTTAAGACACATGATCAATCTGATCATGTCACCACAAGTACGTGAGGCAGATTCTGATTCACATCCATATGCCTTCTGTTATTCAGTCTTTCCACCGAAACCAAACAAGCTAACGTCTGGTTCCCCATCAAATCAACATGTGAACATGTTTCCTCTTTCATATTGAAACATAAACATATACTTCAGGGGGAAAGAAATACTTCTTTTTTTCTAACTCAAAGTCATAAGGGGAGAGAGCTTAACTTTAAGCAAGTGTTAAATGTTATCGATCAACAAGTAAGCTGTGTCTGATGGCAGGAACAGTCTTGGCAACTGTCACGCCAGAAATAATCTATCAAACCTAATATTCCTCTCAAGCAACCCATTCCAGTCCTGGATAAATTCAAATTTCCTTCATTTTACTGCACGTGCTGCCTCGGTCCACATGGGCAGGCTCTTCATCTCCACCACAGAGATTCAACAGCCTCTATTAGCTGGAACCCCTCCACGGCCATTTTGTATCTGTGAACAAGCTCATTTTTTCAACTTCTGGGAGAGTCTGGAGTTTTTGTCTATATCCCAGGCCACAGACAGCTCTCGCATGGAATCTGGTGCTCGGCAGCCCGACCTGAAACACACTCAACCCCATTTTTCCATCGCCCATCACGAAGAGAAACTGAACAAAACCACAGTAAATTCAACACCCCTCCTCGAAGCGTCGATACATGCTGTCTCCCTTTCTCTCCCAAGCACTCTCCATTTCTCTCTCACACTCGCTCTCTTCCTTTCTTTTAAACACTACACTTAACCTTTCCATTTCTCTACAAAGAATATACACTACATTGGCTTGGAATATTTTCTGAATAAACAACTATGTGATTTTATGGCCGCCTGCATAAGCCACTCAAATTAATCAATTATTGAGACGTAACAAACTATACACACTATTGTTCTATCTATTTGATCTTCCCCTCCCTGTTGCCTCACAACATCAGGCGGGATTGATTTTGTTCATGAATTCTACATTTCAAATAGCCTTGAAATTTCAAGCACATTGCAATGTCCTACGCTCAAGACAAAACTCTAGCCTAGGGATAAAATCTGCCGTGCGTTCACATCCAGCACTAATACTATTAAGCCAAAAGAGCCTAAAGTTCTGTACCGCAGTCAGAATAAACTGTGGCTTTATATTTGAAGTTGGGATCATGTTCTTTAGACCCTGGTCCATTGGAAGGGAGAGTGTAGGTGCTGAAAAGCCGTGCAGTCTGCCCACTGCAGGTTTGTCTTAATGACATCATAATGACATCCCCAAGGGTCAGACAACAGCAGCTTGAAACCTTTAAAAACTTTGACAAATGCCAGATACAAATGTGGGATCTTAATTTGAGCCAGTTTGCTAAAGCAGGAAAATAATCCTGCAGCAACAGGACATTTAAATTATTATGTGGATTATACAGTATTTCATGGACATTTTTGTAGGAGTTTCAACTTGGAAATTACACACTTCAGAAGCATTTTTAAACCTCAAATACACTACAAGTTTTACATTTCCTGCACTGCAGGAAAGTTCTCCTGCAACAGAGTGATCAAATTAAGACCCCACATCCGTAGGAGAGGGGCAAAGGGGGGAACCATTCATCCCAACGAGAGGGGGGATTCTCAGAGGCTATATCCTGAGGGAGGACAGTTACACAACTACTACTAACTACAGAGCCTGAGTCACAGTAAGAGTAAACCACCTCTTGACTTGGCCTGTTACCTTTATGATCATCGTTGATTCAATTCCCATGATGCACCTCTTTGGTTATTTTTGATTCCTAGCACAGTCTTGGCTCCACATCATCACCCCTCCCTGATGGAAGTGGCTGGTGAGTGCTCAGTATGGAGGCGGCCAGAATACACACAGCTTTGAAGATTTTTCACAGGTAACACTTTCCATATGCCTTCTCTGTCTTTCACATTCATCATCTCAGCATTTTTCATTTGTTTTGTTACAATTATTCTGTCCTCCTCCTGCCACATCAACAGACTGAATTAGAGGGAAACGCACAGTATGCTCACTCAATTGATTTCCTTGGTGTGAGAATAGAAGGAACGTGAAGTCCAGGTCATCTAGACTGTCATCGTTTCTGCAACAGGGACTTGAGGTGAGCTGTGCTGGAGTGAGTTCCTCGCCATACTGGAGGCTCCACAGAAACGGCCAGCAGCCTATGCAGGCCTAGGGCACGTCACACCATACTGAATATAGTGCACTACCTTTGACCAGTGCACCATTGGCCCATGGTCAAAAGTAGCGCACTATATAGGGAATAGGGTACCATTTGGAATGCAAGCTGAGGGTCCAGGACATGTTAAGGGCCTGACAAATAATTTAAAGTTACATTTTACATGTACATTATTTAGCAAATGCTCTTATCCAGAGTGACTTACAGTAGTGAGCGCATACATTTTCATTTGTACTGGTCCCCCGTAGGACTTAAACCCATAACCCTGGTATTGTAAGTGCCCTGCTCTACCAACTGAGCCACACAGGACCGTAGTCTCTCCTTTGTGGTTGAAACCCTAGCCTCCCAGCAGAGCCCAGCACAAAGTGGTCAGTGTGTGTTGGCTTGGTGGAGTGAAAGCTGAGAGAGTCCTGGATGCTATGTCAGCAAACGCAGAGATTCTGCTACTCTATGTCCATCAGGGGATAAGTCAGCCGTCCGGCAGGGGCTCGGGCCTCCCCAATCAGCCTAACCTCCATGACAGGCTGAGATGCGTTCTGGGACCAGGAGCCATTCCCAATCACAGCGCAAAGTCAAGGACCAGTCAAATATGTACCATTGTCCAAATCCTGTGGAAGGAATGCTGGCTAAAGTCAAGCTCCTGTCATTTTTTAATGAATGTAAAAGGGATGGATTTAGTGGAAAAAGGCGAAAGGCTGAGATTTTCACAGTACAAGACTCCTCTTTTGTTCCTGCATGTACTGTATGTGTGACTGTTTCAAAAACAGTCTAATAGAGCCTAGTGGTTCTGCTTCATGGCAGCTCTGATGCCACTTCAAAGTCCATTCCATTGAAAGTGGGCCACAGTAAAGAACTAGGTCTGCACAACTCCTTGCACTCAGAAGTGCAACAGAAGGACACAATTATTGTGGACAAGAATATTAAATTACAGGCAAGCCCTCAGAAACAAGGTACAGGGCGAGAGGAGAGAGAAGAATGACTTCATACCCCCCACACCCCCTTCCAGTCCTGTGTGATCAAAGCCCCACGGAAGCAGCTTTGACTAGCTGACGAGCACTGGCCCTAACACTGTTCAGCTTGGTGACCTCTCACCCTATAGCTGGTGATTTCATCAGGTGATGCAGTAGCTGTGTTATTGTGGCAGCACTCTGGAGAAAACAGCTTGACCCCAAGACAAAGTACAATCACACAACATGATTACCAGCCTCCAGAGGGATGGAGCTGAGCTGAATGCTACTAAAAAGGCTATAGGAGTACCAGATATCTGACTCATCGCTCTCTCCTCTCTCTCTCTGTCTCTGGTTTTTTATTATTGCAGTCTTTCTAGAGACAGATTTTTGAAGAATCTCTCTGAGAACTGACAGAAGAGCAACTCATAATTTAGAAAATGCCATGTTTATATTCAAAGCACCATTCAATGATTCAGGTATAGACCCAGGTTTTGTCATAGTACAGTTAAAAGCACTAAAGGAGTTTTAGGCCTACTGTGCTGTTGACTCTTAGGACTGGTTACCCAGACCCAGATTAAGCCTATCCTCCTGGTGCATTATGGTCAATGGAGAAAATCCATAACAAATGGTTTTAGTCAGAAACCAGCCAATACAGTCCAAGAACAATGTACCTATTTTGGGAAGTCTCTGTTCTGCTTACCTTCCAGTGTGGTTCCTTTCCCCTTCAGAGGGTCTCCTAGACCAGAGGAGTAGCGTGCGCTGACGGCCAGGTCGTACTCAGTGCCAGGCTGCAGGTTCTTCAGGAGGACGTTGGTGTTCTCTCCCTTCACTGACACCTCCTTCCTCTCGCCACCCGTCGACGGATGAAAGTTGATACGGTACTGGAGGACGCGGCCCGGTGCCGCCGCCCACGACAGCTTCATAGTGGACATAGTCTCGTCGAAGACCCGCAAGTCCCGTGGAGATCCCTGCCCTAAAAGAGAAGAGGCGGGAAAAGACACACTGTCAATGAGGAGTCAATCAAGGTTGAAGTTGTTGGGCACAGTGTAGGTTCTGGCATATGACCAATTAACTCAGGTGTCTGTTATTACACTAGACAGATTGGAAAGACCATAAGTCTTCAAGTAATATAAAGGTTTTTGGAAAGGTACACGGTGAATAGCACAACAAGGGCATCATTGAAAAGAAGATTGAGGACAAAACATAAACCCATCTCGGAGTCAGCTGGGTGCTGGATGGGAAAGAGCCACAGGCTGGGATACGTTCTCCCCTTTAAACAAACAGCTGCTTCATTTAAAGGAGCTGGAAATGTTTTGAGTGCTGATAACCACTGAGAAGAATGTGGTTGCCGTGGTGAATAGGAGTCATTTTTGGTTCATTTTTCCGTCAGCCTCCTTTGGCTCCGGCGCTGTAAACTCCTGCATTTCTGATCAACATTTCACCACAAACAAACACTCACACAGACCTCTGGTATGTATCAAAAAATACCCCCTTAGAGGCTAACCCCTTTGTGATGTCTTCCATTGACTTCCCGCCAAAATATAATGACACAGTAAGATTTGGTAGAATATTAGCTCAGTAGATCATAAAGTAGAAAGAATTATCACTGGTCTGATGCAATAGGCATGCATGCTCACACCCTTTGACGATAAGTGCAACCGAGTTTGATTCGTAGTGTCACTCGCCAGCTTGAAATGTCTTAAATAGCTAGCGTAATTGTCTAAGAAGTTGTCAAGTGGGCGATCATGTTTGCTAGCAATCACGCTAATGCTAGTTAGCAGCTTTCTTCAAACTAAACCCAGATACATAAAAATGGTATCCACAAATTCATATGACTCTGAGGGAGTAGATAAAGGGCCTCATTGCCAAAAACTATCCCTTTAAGCAAGCACAGTGTGACTGTTTCATAAGCAGATGCCTAGTCACCTTCTTTGGTGGTGCCATCGATCTGCATCTCTCCGCCAGTGCCTAACTGGTACTCTGCAGCCACCGTCACACGGTACGTCGTTAAGGGGTTGAGCTCCGGCAGCACGATGGTGGTCTCTTGGCCAACAGTGACTGTCTCTAGTCTCGCGCTGTCGCCCCTTACTGGTACATAGGTCAGACGGTACCGTACCACCGCTCCTGGTGCCGGCGCCCACGACACCAGGAAACTGTCTGTTGTTTCCTCGGACACCCTCAGGTTACTCACTGTTCCTTGTTCTATGACAAAGATATTGGGGTAAGAGGTCATACAAATATTAAAACAGAAGTTATGGCATTTGCTTCAAATTATTTCTCTCTTGGTCTGATGGTACTGACCATCTAGTGTGGTCTCAAATCCATTCAGAGGGAAGCTGTCTCCTTGGGCGTACTGGGCAAAGACGTTGACCTCGTAGAGTGTGACGGGCGTGAGGTGAGGCAGCAGAGCGGTGAGCGTGTCCCCGGGCACGGACATGGACACAAAGTCCCCATTGGTGTCAGCAGCCGGTCTGAACTGGATCAGGTAGGACAGGACGTTGAAGACATCGGTCTCCCAGGTAGCTCTGAAGCTCCTGGTGGCCACCTCAGAGAACGTTAATGACCTCGGTGGCAGTAAGCCTTCAGGAGATAGAAGAAGACTAAACATTAGGTCACAACACTCAGGATGCATCCCAAATGGCACCTTAATTCCTGTGTCCCTATTGGCACCCCATAGGGCTCTGGTCAAAAGTAATGACCTGTATAGGGAATAATAGAGTGCCATTTGAGACGGAACCTGAAAAACACAATAACATGATCTATATTCCATTAGTGAAAATCCCTGTATTGTTTTCTATGTTTACGGTACTCCATGTTGTCATAATAGATTAGTATATAAAGATTATATCACAGGTAATCAAACCTTGTGTGAGTTGCACAATATACTGGCAGAGCTGAATGCTTTTTGGCAATGTAATGCAGAGTGACTAGTATTTGGCATTATATTTCACACGGGAGTCCTCTTACTAACCCTGAGAGAGCAAGAGGTTGTGTGTAACACATTGCTAAACAGAAGATGACAACTTTGGAAAAGGGTATTGTGACACAACAGAAGTAATTGCAAGCATATGCTGTATACTCATAGTATTTTGTCTTCTATTTCTCAGGTCAATGACCATCAAGGCCAAGGTAGAGTGGAGTTATCTTCAAGAGTTATTCCCTCCAAAATGTCAAAAAAGGAGCAGTTGATCAAAATTTGATTGACTAAAAAGTTGTAAAATAGGTGAACAATTATGCCATAATTAATCAAATGAGCCAAGTATATGGTATTTGAAAACATGTTATTTGTTCAAAATCAAGAAATAATCAAAAACCTGAAAACTGACCAATGTTTAGGATGTCCACTCGAAAACTTCTCTGCCTACTGCCATATGGAGCTGTGTGATACTGTGCCAAGTGTAAGCTTTACATTGATCTGTTTATATACAGTGTATCCCACTCTGGTGTAAATAGCTTGGCATATGAATCATATGAAACAAGATACATTGCCTACTGTAATTCAAAGAATGCTAGCACTTACTTTAGTATTGCAAAAATACTTTCTCTAAGCACTTCCATAAACATCTTAGACGGTAAGATTGGGTGCTGGGCCATTATCTACTGTGAGAATCTATGGCATTCATAAATGTCCCCAATATTTATTGTTTGCAAGATGTTCTCTTTGGCTAAGGAATTTAACTTACTTACTGTGTAAACAATTAGCTTGTAGGGCTGGGAATTACCGGGACGTCACGATACTATATTATCAACATTTTTGTAATTACTTTTTAATTGTATTTATTTAACCTTTATTTAACTAGGCAAGTCAGTTAAAAACTAATTCTTATTTACAATGACAAATTCTTATTTACAACGATACCTTGGTGCCGATACGATATGTATTGCTTTTTTCACTATTCTCATGATTCTATATGTATTGCGATCCAATACTGTGATTTTTTTGCGATACAATGTTCCAAACATTTTGTTCACCATATGTCTGCTGCAGAGAGACAAGAGAGAGGATGAAAAAACAAGTTCTGATCAGTCATGGAAATAAGTGCTAAAAACAAATGAGCTCCCTATTTAAAAAGAAGATGGAGAACAAGCTATGAAGGAAAAATACTGGAGTTTTGGTGCAAGTATAGCCAACTAGCGCAAAATAAATATTGCGATATTGTCAAAAAAAAACGATACAATTGTCATATATATATATATATAATTTTTTTATCCCATCACTATTAGCTTGACTTGAGTACACTTGGCCTGGGTTTACTGACTAACAACAGTGGCTCCATCATGCTGATATAGACAGGGTACTACTCACTTCTCTTCTTGATGTTGAGGAGCTCCTGCTCGATCCTCAGGCAGATGGACTGGGTGAGCTCCTTGGAGATCCTCTGGAAAGCATCAAAGTCTTCCACTGTGTACACATGGGTCTCCACGGGCTCGTTAGCAATGGCTTCCAGCTCAGATCTCACGGCATCCTTCACGCCCACGGCAAAGATCTCCACGTCCGCTTTCTTTAGCTTGGTGGCAGGGTCCTTGAAGGAGTCGGATGACTTCCCATCAGTGATGAGGATGGTGACGCGGGGCACGTTCGGCCGTGATCCTCGGTTGGCCAAGAAGACCTTCTCCCTGACGTAAGTCATGGCCCGGCCGGTGTTGGTGGAGCCGCCACGGTAGGGGAAAGTCCGGACGGCCTTGACCACAGCGCTCAGATCGCGGTGGGTGTTCAGGTAGAACTCAGTGTGAGCGTCCCTGCTGTACTGAACCAAGCTGATCTGAATCTTGTCTGGTCCGATGTCAAAGGAGTTCACCAGCACCTCCAGGAAAGATCTGACTTTAGCGAAGTTGGACAGTCCGATACTGTATGAGCCGTCAACCAGAATGACAACGTCGGCTTGCACGTCCACTCCAAGAGAACATTCTAGAAGATGACACAAAAACATTTGTCATGCCATGACAAAATCAGACACTGAATGACTATAACATTGACTGACATATTCCTTACGAAAAGACCAAAGGATGTATTGTTGTAGGGTATACTCACCAAGGGACACCTTGACTGGCTCAGTCTTCTCCATGGCCATGATGGGCTCGCTGGGCGTGAGGCCCTTGAGGGCGAACAGGCTGATCTGGTACTCTGTGTCTGGAGACAGGCCCGTAACTGTTGCTGAGGTCTGGCCAGGGCTTACATACAGCTCCTGGCGCTTGTTGCCGGCCATCATGGGGATCAGCTGGATCTTGTAACCTGACACATCTCCAAAGGAAGCGTCCCATGTCACCCTCATAGACTTGGAGGCCACCTCCACAACTTGGAGGTTTGATGCTGGTTCAATAACTGTAAATAAACAACCCCAAAAAAATGAATCAAGACACAAGTTTGTTAGTAAATAACCATCCTCTCACCACCTGGAAATGTTTTGATCATCCATCTCTAAGCATTTCTAAGTTATCCATGCCAAAACCACTTCCAACATTCAAGTCTTAAAACGCCATTTTACCTTCCTCTCCGCTGACGAGTGAGTTGAGTTGATCGTCCACCCCCGAGCACACATTGGTAATGAGCTCTTTCTGCACATCCTTTATAAGGTCAAAGTTGAAGACATTATAGACGTGCGTCCTGTAGGGGGTCGAAGCCATTTGTTTCAGCTCCTCATCATCTGCTCCTTTGATCCCTAAATTGGACAAAGAACCAAAAAAGGGGGTGTAAAATGTATACGGCCTCATAAAACTGAGGAAAATGTTCCATATCACCATTACAATTCTGATCTCCTGCCCGTTTCAGAAGGTTTACTCACTCGTAGATAAGAGTCAACACCTATAAAGCCCAAATAAAGTCACCCCTATGAAGTCAATGACGGCACATGAAAATGATCCAGAATGTAGGAATGATTGTTTTATAGTTTCTTAGGTTTGAGTGCTATAAATGCTGAGTAAAACAAGTGATCTAAAGATATATGAAATGAAGCAGGAGGTCTCTCCTTCTTTTCCATATTTAAGAAGAACCAGCTGGATTCACTATGGAACATAGAACCATGTCATGACTTTAGCTGGAAAGAATGACAACGTGGGCAACATGTGGAAACCCTGATACCATTCTAGCTGGTAGGTTTCTTAGTTTTCTTCCTTTCCTTTGTGATATGAATACTTCAACTTACTCTCATGACTATAGAATACATATAGACAGGATTATTAGTATTTATAAACTGGGTGGTTCGAGCCCTGAATGCTGATTGGCTGACAGCTGTATTATATCAGACCGTATATACCATCGGTATGACAAAACATGTATTTGTACTGCTCTAATTATGTTGGTAACCAGTTTATAATAGCAATAAGGCACCTTGGGGGTTTGTGGTATATGGCCAATATACCACAGCTAAGGTCTATATCCAGGCACTCCGTGTTGCGTCGTGCATAAGAACAACCCTTAGCCATGGTATATTGGTCATATACCACACCTCCTCTGGCCTTATTTCTTAAATGTAACACATCAACAGGGTTAGATGATTGAAAGGTAGCCTGTAGTCACATACCCAACGTGAAGATCTCCACCCCCATGTTCTTGAGTTTCTTGGCGATCGCCTCCACAGGGTCTTGAGACTTCCCATCTGTGATAATCATGGCCACCTTGGGAAAGCCTTTCCTGGCACCGTTTGCCTCAGTGAATGTGTTTTTCAGCAGATAGTCCATGGCCTCGCCTGTAACACAATGGCATGACACCCCTTTCAGTTATTACATTGTTAATTTGATTCACTCTACCAACTGCAAAGAGTTATTAATAAAGAACTACAGCTTTGTGAGTTAGTATTATGCAAGAGGTAATGATATGATTATGTATTGTATAAGAGAGTGTACCCAGGTACTGATGGGACGGGTTAGGTACCTGTCATGGTGTTGCCACCCATGTAAGGTAGTGTGTTGATGGCTCTGAGAAGTTCACCCCGTTTCATGTGCTGGTTGAGGTTAAACTCTGTCCTGGTATCAGTATGGTACTGGACCACACCTACCCTGGTCTTGTCCTCCCCAATCTCAAAGGCTCCCGCCATGGCAGAGATGAAGCTACGGATGTATTTAAAGTCTCTTCCAGCGTTCCATGAACCATCAACCAGGAACACCAGATCTGCGATAGCACTGTAAGAACACTCTGAGAGAGAAGGAGTGGTAGAGGAGAGGAGCGAGGGAAAGGAAAATTTAAAAAAATGGAAGAGGTAAACAATTTGACCTGAAGACACATTTTTTTCCCAGAAGCCATATCATTGAGCAAAGAAAACAGAGTAAAGTGTGCTGTTGGTCAAATATACACTGAGTGTACAAAACATTAAGAACACCTGCTCTTTCCATGACATAGACTGACCAGGTGAATCCAGGTGAAAGCTATGATCCCTTATTGATGTCACCTGTTAAATCCACTTCAATCAGTGTAGATGAAGGGGAAGAGGTTAAAGGTTAAAGTAGGATTTTGAAGCCTTGGGACAATTGAGACATGGATTGTGTGTGTGTGCCATTCAGAGGTTGAATGGGCAAGACAAAAAATGTAAGTGCCTTTGAACTGGGAATGGTAGTAAGTGCCAGGTGCACCGGTTTGAGTGTGTCAAGAACTGCAACACTGCCGGGTTTTTCACACTCAACGGTTTCCCGTGTGTATCAAGCATGGTCCACAACCCAAAGGACATTCAGCCAATTTGACACAACTGTGGGAAGCATTGGGGTCAACATGGACCAGCATCCCTGTAGAACGCTTCGACACCTTGTAGTCCATGCCCTGATGAATTGAGGCAGTTCTGTGGTCAAAGGGGTAACAACTCAATATTAGGACTGTTCCAGCGTACAGTAAAAGTAGCCTCCGGGGTAAAACTGCAGTCCAGCATTTTTTCCCCTTTGCAAAATGCATATCATTATTGTACAATGAAAATGACCCTCTTAACACTTGTATACTACACAGGAACTATGGAATATCAATTCATATATGTCAGATATGACACTACGGTGATGAAGAATGAATGCAATGAAAAATGTTTGTTATTGCCATCTTTTCTTGACAGAATACCATTGTCACTACCAAAATCGTCACTGTATTCATCAGGCTATTCATCCGACTTTTGTCTGACAGGCTGGAGGACAAACACCACCGGCACTAGACCAGAGGATGGTGTTAGAGATAGTGGCATCAACAGATCAAGTGCAGTCGCCAATAATCAGATTGATGTACTTAACTACTGCAAGCTAAGGTGGTACTTTGAGATAGAAGCCATCATAGTGGATAGTCTATTCCCTGTGTAGTGTACTACATTTGACCAGAGCCACAACGTGTGCTCCTTTGGGAATACTACATAAGGTACAGTGACTGAATAGCTTTGGTTACCCTGGATGATATTTTCCAGCTCTGTCTTTCTGGATAGGAATAAAGTCAGAGAGAGAGGTTTTCCCAAGCAGCAGTAAGCATGCATCATCTGTAGGGAGGCCACATTGCTCTTGTAAACAGCTGTATCTGTAATGGTTTCCACTTCTCTCAGCCTGGCTGTCTCAGGACCGGGCAGGCTACAGTACTCTTCAGCACCAGCACCAGAGGCCCTGCCCCCCTGAAACAGCTGTTAGCTCCACACCCCTGACCACCACACTGAGCATGTGCAAACTCCCTCACTTGGCATGACTGACAGCCTGGCTCTATGACAGGCAGCTTACCAACTTAGTTACCAATATTCTTCTAGATTTATATAGAATAACATGTCGAAACACCCTCCAATGGCTGTTGACCACACATCAATGGAAAGAGCCCAGGCACAGTAAGATAAATAAAAAAAGATTGTAGCCTATGAACAAACTGGAAAATGTTAACTGTTTAGTGTCAGAAAAAGCCAAGCAGGCAATGGACTTACTGACAGACTCTGTGACCTGTGGTTTCCTGGGACCTCCTTGCACTGTGCCACTTGATTGGACTGAAACACAAGATTAAATAAAGTCAAACTTGATTTAAACAAACTACTGTATTTAACCATAAATTCCCTAATGGGAGTGAATGAATCAGCTAGTAGCATGAAACATTTTTTAAGTAAACATATTGTCGAATTTATACATAAAGATAAACATTGTGAAAGATTTAATGTGGGTGTCTCTAATAACCTCAAATCCACTTGCGGTCACAACGAGCAGGCAAGCAGCCGGCTCCCAAATTATAATGGACTGATGCAATTAGTTCCGGCAATTCTCTCAGTAATCCCTAAAGACCCAGGCTGGGCTGCTTAGGACTGTAGAATCAGAGGGCTGGTGCCAAAGAGGCTTCCCCGTGTAGCAGTGCATATTACATTACAGCATACTCTAATCACTGTTAGACTTGGGAGGTGGGGTTGCCTGTTAGGACCTATGAATTGTCATTCCTCTCTCTATACAGTCTGAATCATTCATCATTAGACTAAATAAGAAGCTGGGTCTGTATCCCAAATGGCACCCTATTCCCTATTGGCCTTGGTCAAAAGTAGTACACTACATAGGGAATATGGTGCCATTTTGGACACAACCTGGGTATCGGTAAGTGACTCACTTCATTCACCAGTAGTCTTCATAAGATAATACATGTACCAGATGTGATGGTAAGTGACTCACTTGTGAGCTGTCCTGAGGTGGGCAAACTTTCCTCTGAGCCAGAGTATGAGATGATTGTTACTACATAGTCCATGTCTGGAGTAAGGTCTGTAATGGATGTCTTAGTGGCTGTGGCAGGGAGGATTAAATCTTTTGTTGGTTTGTCTATGGAAATAACAAAGTACCAAGTTAGGAATAAAGGGTTATATAGAATTAATATAGCAACATATACCTTAGAAATCTTAGGCTTGGTGTGCAGTAAATGTTTAATTGCGGTTCCCACAATGAATTGGTCAGAACAGTAATTTATGGTATTTTGTTGTGTCAATGGCATTGATTGCTTGTTGTAAAGTACACAGATAATGTTGCAGTGAAGGTAGAGATTGAGAGAGATTGCCTGCAGCAATACAGACCACACACCTGTGTCTGAGGCCACCTGTATCCTGAATCCTTCTATCCGTGTTAACGGCGCTTTCCATGTCATTTGCACTGTGTTCTCATTTAAAATCTTAAATCTCAAGTCTGAAGGTGGTTCAACTGCGAAAATAAAAAAGTAGCCAATGTTAATTCCAGCATTTGCTAAATAAGTGTATTTATGATAAAACACAAGTTGTAGGTAACTCATATCCCAACGATTAACACTTCAAGGTTGAAGTTATCTTGTTCATTGTTGGGGCAAACAGCAAGAGATGACAATAACGAAAACAAACATAACATTTGAGAATCGAGATGCCATTTTCGAGAAAAATGACATTCGTTTGAGCTGCCCGGCCGTGTTTGTCCAAACACAGTCGACAACTCAAGCACGTATAGTGGCAAGACGACAAACGGTGGCAAAAACAATATCCAAGGGCACAATAAAAAAATTACATTGACAAACTAACATCTTACATGCTGATAAGGTCAACCCAACTCATGCCTAAACTGAGTCGACCGACAAAAACATACACCTTCCATAAAACTTGCTTGTGTAAAGGCCTACATGCAGCCATACATAGCCTTCAGTACATTGTTTATTTTTGATTGACCCATGTGTATGACTCCCATCCACTGCAAACCTCTTAAAAGAGTACACAATGCGCTTTATGACGCTTTGTACATATTTCCAAACCACTCTAGCACTAAGTAGTGACAATCCACAATGGAAAAAAAGATTTACAAAGAAACAAATCAAATAGACAAGCCAAACAAACCATAAATGTGATTGGTCACAGTGAATGGACTGTCTGAAGATCATGCACATGTACATGAAAAGTTGTTTGTAACAACTTATGGAACCGGACAAA
This sequence comes from Oncorhynchus masou masou, assembly GCF_036934945.1. NCBI lineage: Eukaryota > Metazoa > Chordata > Actinopteri > Salmoniformes > Salmonidae > Oncorhynchus > Oncorhynchus masou. Next base: position 27,259,147 of record NC_088230.1, on the reverse strand, counting down.
AGTTTCCATGTACAAGACGGACCAGAGAACATATTTGAGAAATATTTTTTAATGATATTCGTCTGTTGGGGGGGATGGGTTAAGTTAATGCTCTTTTGTCATAATAGCCTAAGAGTGTTATGAAGAGTAAAGTCTTAAGTAGCCTATATTGTAATAACAGAATGTCTAAACAGATCTAAAATCACAAGTAAAGTAAATAAGACCACTGTATGTGTAGTGGCTAATGGTGATGAATGATGAAATCTGCTTGTTGATGAACTTTAACAAGATGGTGTATCAGTGCATAGTTGTGCATATCAGGGTTAGAATAGGATTGTAGTCTATATAAGGGTATTTTAAATAGGGAAGCCTGTGGGGATCAGGAATATCATTCTAAAATATTATTGAAAAGCCATGACTCGGGACAAATTGAATGCAAATTTGCATAGCAAATGACCTGAGTGAAGCTTGTCCAGTACAGGATATCAAAAATGAGAACCACCAACCTGGCAGATCAACTCAAGGGCCATGGTCTGCTCCTTCTGTTTCCAAATGGGCCCATCATAATCATATAGTACTACCCACATTGTCCTCCTTAAGAAGCTCTTAATTAAAACACTTATGAACACAAACTCACACACAAATACTACAAGCAAGTGCACGCAAGTCTTGCAGGCTCTTGTTTTGTCTTATCTTGATTATTGTCCAGTCATGTGGTCGAGTGCTGTAAGGAAAGACCTAGTTAAGCTGCAGCTGGCACAGAACAGAGCGGCACGTCGTGCTCTTTATTTTAATCAGAGGGCTAATATTAGTACGATGCATGCCAGTCTCTCGAGGCTAAGAGTTTAGGAAAGACTGACTACATCACTTCTTCTTTTTATAAGAAATATTATTGTGTTGAAAATTCCAAATAGTTTGCATAGTTAACATACACACAGCTCTGATACACTTACCCCACCAGACATACAACCACCAGGGATCTTTTCACAGTCCCCAAATCCAAAACAAATTCAAGAAAGCATACAGTATTATATAGAGCCATTATTGCATCCAACTCCCTTCCGTCTCATATTGTTTAAATTAACAGCAAACTTGGTTTAAAATAACTGATAAAGCAACACCTCATGGCACAATGCCTTTCCCCTATTTGACCTAGATAGTTTGTGTGCATGTATTGATATGTACAGTAGGCTACCTGTGCAGTTATTTTATTGATGTAGTTCTGTCCTTGAGCTGTTCTTGTCTATTAATGCTTTGCATTATGTCATGTTTAATGTTTTGTGTGAACCCCAGGAAGAGTAGCTGCTGCTTTCTTCAACAGCTAATGGGGATCCTAATAAAACACCAAAAAAATACAAAATACCCACACACAACACACACATCATCTCAATGATGAGCAAAAGTTCATGTTCACACTTTATTTGGATTGTCCAAATAGTCCATCAACAAACTATCTGTTGATGAGCAACTTGCTTGCCAAATTTAAGATTAGGGTTGGGGTTATACTATGGGTTAGGTTTAGGATACGGGTTAAGGTAAGGATTAAGGTTAGGGTTGATCATTACCTAGTTCATTGATCATTACCTAGTTCCTTGATCATTACCTAGTTTCTTTATCATTGCCTAGTTTCTTTTTCATTGCCTAAGGTTTAAGGTAAGGATTAAGGTTAGGGTTAGGTTTAGGATACGGGTTAAGGTAAGGTAAGGATTAAGGTTAGGGTTGATCATTACCTAGTTCATTGCTCATTACCTAGTTCCTTGATCATTACTTAGTTCCTTGATCATTACCTAGTTCCTTGATCATTACCTAGTTCCTTTATCATTACCTAGTTTCTTTATCATTGCCTAGTTTCTTTTTCATTGCCTAAGGTTTAAGGTAAGGATTAAGGTTAGGGTTAGGTTTAGGATAAGGATTAAGGTTAGGGTTAGGTTTAGGATAAGGGTTATGGTTAAGGTAAGGATTAAGGATAGAGTTAGGTTTAGGTTTAGAATAAGGGGTAGGGTAAGGATTAAGGTTAGGTTTAGAATAAGGGTTAGGGTAAGGATTACGGTTAGGGTTAGGTTTAGGGTAAGGATTAAGGTTAGGGTTAGGTTTAGGATAAGGATTAAGGTTAGGGTTAGGCTTAGGATAAGGGTTACGGTAAGGATTAAGGTAGGGTTTGGTTTAGAATAAGGGTTAGGGTAAGGATTAAGGTTAGGGTTAGGTTTAGGATACGGGTTAAGGTAAGGATTAAGGTTAGGGTTAGGGTTAGAATAAGGTTAAGGGTAAGGATTGTGGTTAGGGTTAGAATAAGGGTTTGGGTAAGGGTAAGGATTAAGGTTAGGGCTAGAGCTAGGGTTAATAGATCGTTGAAATGTTACTGATAGTCTGTAGAGCATCTACAGATGGATGGCCTATCCAAATAAAGTGTTACCAAAATCATTTCAATGACAAAATAAAAGTGTTTTAGTGTTGTTGCTGATATGATTCTTTCTCTTCATTTCTGTTTTTTCCAAGTAGGTCAAGATTTTGGAAAATACCAAAAAAGAAGGCTTCTCTTAAAAAATATGATATTCTAACAGACTATTTTATAGTCTGATTGACCCCTGTAATCTGTCATTTATATGAATGGTCTTGGGAGCTTCAGAATAATGTTCTTTCTCAGTCTAACAGTTTCTGGAAAATAATGTTAGAGACACTTATATTTTGTGTTTCCGTTTCATCAGAGAAAAAAAAATCACGAGAAGGACAATTGGCTTCAAGCCCCGTTTTTCTCCGAATGAAAGTGGAGACATACAGTCGAGTTCTCGGTTAATTTGGAGAAAAAATTACATTGTAGTTATAGCTTATCTATACATCCCTTACGGGCATTTCTTTTTTACCTGGTTCCTCTATCATGACCTAGTTCCTCTATCATGACCTAGTTCCTTGATCATTAACTAGTTCCTTTATCATTACCTATTTCCTTGATCATTACCTAGTTCATTGATCATTACCTAGTTCCTTTATCATTACCTAGTTTCTTTATCATTGCCTAGTTTCTTTTTTATTGCCTAGTTCCTTGATCCTGACCTAGTTTCTTGATCATGACCTAGTTCCTTAATCATGACCTAGTTCCTTAATCATTACCTAGTTCCTTTATCCTTACCTAGTTCCTTTATCATTACCTAGTTCCTTTATCATTACCTAGTTCCTTTATCATTACCTAGTTCCTTTATCATTACCTAGTTCCTTTATCATTACCTAGATTCTTGATCATGACCTAGTTCCTTTATCATTACCTAGTTCCTTTATCATTACCTAGTTCCTTGATCATTACCTAGTTCCTTTATCATTACCTAGCACCTTGATCATTGCCTAGCTCCTTGATCATTGCCTAGTTCCTTGATCATGACCTAGATCCTTGATCATGACCTAGTTCCTTGATCATTGCCTAGTTCCTTGATAATTACCTAGATCCTTGATCATTACCTAGTTCATTGATCATTACCTAGTTCATTGATCATTACCTAGTTCCTTGATCATTACCTAGTTCCTTGATCTCATTACCTAGTTCCTTGATCATTACCTAGTTCCTTGATCATTACCTAGTTCGTTGATCATTGCCTAGTTCATTGATCATTACCTAGTTCCTTGATCTCATTACCTAGTTCCTTGATCATTACCTAGTTCCTTGATCATTACCTAGTTCGTTGATCATTGCCTAGTTCCTTGATCATTACCTAGTTCCTTGATCATTACCTAGTTCGTTGATCATTGCCTAGTTCCTTGATCATTACCTAGTTCGTTGATCATTGCCTAGTTCCTTGATCATTACCTAGTTCATTGATCATTACCTAGTTCCTTGATCTCATTACCTAGTTCCATTACTTTTACCTAGTTTCATTATCATTGCCTAGTTTCTTTTTCATCGCATAGTTCCTTGATCATGACCTAGTTCCTTGATCATGACCTAGCTCCTTTATCATTACCTAGTTCCTTTATCATTACCTAGTTCCTTTATCATTACCTAGTTCCTTTATTATTACATTGTTCCTTTAGGCTACTTCATTTTTGTACAGCTGAAATTCTTCCCGTCCCCAGAGAACTGCTGTATGCATACTAGATAAACTAAGACAGAAATAAAAATATCAAGCAAGTGCCCCTCCTAGCGTAAGAAAGACTTCACTGCAACTATCCATGCTTAGAGTTAGCCTTTTTTTTACCTTTATTTAACCAGGCAAGTCAGTTAAGAACAAAATCTTATTTTCAATGACGGCCTAGGAACAGTGGGTTAACTGCCTGTTCAGGGGCAGAACGACAGATTTGTACCTTGTCAGCTCGGTGATTTGAACTTGCAGCCTTTCGGTTACTAGTCCAACGCTCTAACCACTAGGCTACACTGCCGCTTTCACGCACTTCCAGACCACTATGATGGGGCCTGTTCCACTTTGAACTTTTAGATTTAAAAAAAAATCTATTTGAAACGCACTTTTTGATTGAAAAATATAATGTTGCATAATGTCCCAATGAATAGACAGACACAATTGGATAAAAAGACAATTGAAATAGCCAACCTATACACACAACAAAAAGACAAGAATCCATAGGTCTAGAAATGAATATATAGGTATACCGATGAATCCATAGGTATACCGATGAATCCATAGGTATACCGATGAATCCATAGGCCTACCGATGATTAATGTAGACATTTTCTTTCAGCAAACATTTATTAACAAAATTAAATTAAATGTGGTGAAAGTATTGCAATTTCACCATGAAGAGCTAAAGAACCGACACCATTAGCTACAGTCGGAGGGAGAGAAATTGGAGGGTAAAGAGAGAGAGAGTGAGAGACGGGGAGGATGCACATTTTCATTCAGTTGTGTTTAATTCACAGTAGAAAAAAAATGGAGGTGAGGAGGGGGGAAATGGCAGGTGAGGGACAACTTTACCTTGGGCCTCGACGGAGGATAGTAGCACTGCAAGGAAGGCAGCCGCTGCCAGAGACAGCCTTATCTTCATTTTGACTCTCTTTCTCTCTGGTTCAGCAGAACATGAATGAGGCTACAAAAAAACGTGCAATTACGCACGCATCTCAGCAATGCTCCAACATTCCATATTGTACTTTTACCACAAGAATCAAACATTTAAATGCCATATAATCCCAAATAAACAATAGATGTGTGATATAGCAAGTGCATTCAAAGACAATGGAAAGACAATTGAACATCTAAACTACATGGTCTTATCATATGGGTCCAATTTAAACAGGGATTAAAAACAACGTAAGAAAACTAATTATCAACTTTTAATCGAAAATTGTCTCTTCTACACTTTTCTGTGGGATAAACGCGCTTCCTATTGTAGCCTATCTGATCAAAAAGGCGGTACCCGTTCAGTCAAGACTTGCCTTGATGGAGATGGGAGTAGACAGGAGCATGACTCAAAAGCTATAAACTATCCAACATGTACAAACTATATGAAAACCCAACCCGTGTCTCCAAGCACAAAAAACAATATCGTGCAATATCGAACACAGTATAGACCACCAGTCCTAAGTGATACATGTTTCCTTTCTTCTAAAATTAAATTCTGATTTACTTCACACATTAGGAATTAACCTGCATGTTTAAACCGCGAAGAATATTCCAACGCCAACCTATAATGCCCAATGCACGCACATGAGTCCAAGACACACGGCATTTATGGCATGGTTGGTGGGGGATACTTACGGGCAATAATGAATCTCAAAGACACCTTTACATAAAGACACCTTGACGAAAATAATCAATAGGCAAATAATAAATAGAAAAATGCAGAGCACAATATTGCCTACTTCCCTGGTCTCTAGATGAGCATAACTAATCTCCATTTACCTCTCAGATAACCTAAACAGTAGTCCAATCCATAATTCCATATTCATTTAATTCAATACTGACCTGTGGAAATGAAGTTGTGTTGTCGCTCGTTTGATTTCAGAATACAAAACAGTAAAGCCTCTTTGGATATGCCCCTTCTGGTGATGATCGATACAAGTTTTACGGGAGGAGAATCAATATTCTAAGCACAGACGAAAACTCAGTTCTCCTCTTGCGGAGGTCACAGATCAGAAGCCTTTTTCCAAGTGGGAAGACTCTCTACAATCTGCTACTTAATAGGGGGCTGTTCCCAACTCTCCCTTTACTATCGTAAACTCTTACGACACTCAGCAGGCGTGGAACCCTGCCACAGATTGATAAATGCAGCCTCTCAGAGTGTGGGGATATACTTTTGGAAATTTAGCATAGTTTTCTGCATTCCTTTTCAATGATGTTTCTCTAAAGGTTTTATCCTCAAGTTCATAGCATCTTGCGTTTGGAAACCAGGAGATGTGTTGTTATTGGCAACCGTTGAGCCGTTTTTTTTAGACAATGGAAAAATCTTCAACATCCCATTAATTCAGTGACCACTTAAGAATCAGTAGGCTTAACTGCGTCATTTTAATTTAATGGGATTTATGTCAGTAGATAAATATTTATAAATATATTGTTATGTTATTGAACTATTTAATAAGTCTTTGGATTCCACTTAGAAAATGTCAAAACACGCTTAACACTGTCCAATCATAATTATACAGGTGAAGCATGAGTAAAGGGTGATGCTTTCTATATAGTCTCGTTATTGTTGTCATTTTCTTGTGTTACTTTTTTATTTTGTTTCGTTTTTTCACTTTAGTTTATTTAGTAAATATTTTCTTCAATCTATTCTTGAACTGCATTGTTGGTTAAGGGCTAAGGGCTTGTAAGTAAGCATTTCAAGGTTAACCTGTTGAATTCCCGCACATGTGACTAATACAATTGTATTTGATCTATCAAATACGTAGGCAATAGATTATAGCCCTACAGATCATTTGAAAGCAGAAAAACGTTTAAATTGAACGTTTTATTGATAAACGTGATAATAACATTAAAACATTTTTTTAAACACTTTATCAGATGACAGAATTCAGTTTCCCGACCATAGGCCTGTTATGCGAGACCCAATCAATTCCCTCGAAGACATAGCCCTCTAGTGGCTCAAGAGGCAAAATGCATCGCTGGTTCCTTGAGCATTAGGTTCTACTTTAATAAAGTATTCAGATAAAACTCGGTTAAAAAAAACGTTACTAACATTTTCACAAATGTCTGATGGCACTTTTTATAATCTATACACATTGTAAGATGTGCACGCATAGCGTATCAAATCACTACCAAAAATTGCATCTCATGACATTTTCCCATGATCTAGTAGTTATTTCTGTGTAGAGTTCAAGGGACATTCCAAAATAGGAACGTCATATTCTAATTGTAGATATATTCGTAATTTCTTTACAAAGTATCATTTGATGACAACATTATGACTGCCCTTGGCTTAATGTGTCCTCCTTGGTTTCTAATAATAAGGTACTAATCTTACAGACTGGCTTTAAAGGAGAAAGACAGTGAAAATTGAGGAATTGTGGTCACATATATTAGATAAATTACATGATATTACTACTTAAGTAAATACCAGTGTTTTCCCCATTGTAATGTTAAAATAAACCATTGGAATTGGAGCAAGATACGCTAGACAAGGTGGGATCTTTTTTGTTTTTGTTTTGTTTGGTTAATTATGCGAAAAATGTCGGTGGAAACAGTTTTATCCGCCAATATTGATATAACAATCGAAGTAAACTTGGAGTCACGCCATAACATGTGAGGTCCACTACCACTCGTTGAGAAAGCATGCAGTTTATTAGGCTACAGATTAAATAAATTATGATGACGCTCGCAGGGTGGTGATAATCTTATTCTGGTGAAATGATAATCGATGCTTGCCTGCAGTTTGACAAATGAAAATGATCTTGCTCTTTTGTCCACAATAATAATCTCATCATGCAGTCGATATGTAAAGCGGTGTGAATTGGCTAGCTCGTTAGCGGAGTGCGAGCTAACAGTTTCAATCGGTGACGTCACTCGCTCTGAGCTCTTGAAGAAGGTAATGGTGCCTCGTACCAGCTGGCTGGCTGACGATACTACACTTTTTCTGAAAGATGCTAACCAAATTCCCTTATCGATCAATGTGATACAATCCTTTTCCAAAGCGTCTGGTCTATATCTTAACATTAATATCATCTTTTTTGGCATTGTATGCATGTAAGAAAACTGTGGCAAGACATCAGTAGATTTATAATTTAATACATTTATGAAGATCTTACACTATTGTGGAGAGATATACTGCTTAGATTCTTTACCTATGATAGAAATAAGCTGAAACATTTTTATGTAATTCATTTCTTTATTCTTTTGGCCAAATTTCATATTCACAATTGTAAATTTACAACAACGAAAAAACAAATGTTCTTACCTTACAAAAACAAATTGAACTATATTTTAAGACAATTAAATACTCTACTAACAAAAAAGGTTAGAATAATAAGTGTCTGTATGTCCTTCTGTAATGTGATTTTGTACCCCCTAGCCCCGCCCCCTATCCCCCCTAGCCCAATTGTCCTTTGTATATTATTTATATATACTTGTGTTCCCCCATGTACTTCCTGTATTGATTTGTTAAGAAAAAAAAAGAAAAAAAGAAAAAGGTAATGGTGCTTCGTGGGAGGCAGTTGTGTTTTTATGCGGATTTTAGAATATTTGCATGAAAATCTGTCGCCATTTGGAAGGAAACCTACCTACTGGTAATAATTCCCATCATGAGAATGTTATTAGTAGCAAACTAGACATGAACAAGATTAGCTATGTTTCCATTAACTTGTTCAGGGAGTTTTTGTCAACATTTAGAAAGTTTGCATGGAAAATAGATTAAACAATTGCCTGCTAGGGTACATTTCCATTTATTTTCCTAGGCAAGTCAGTTAAGAACAAATTCTTATTTTCAATGACGGCCTGGGAACAGTGGTTGACTGCCTTGTTCAGGGGCAGAACGACAGATTTTTACCTTGTCATCTTGGGGATTCAAACTTGCAACCTTTTCAGTTACTATCCCAACACTCTAACCACTAAGCTACCCTGACTTAACTATGTTGTGTCGATAAAAACAGCTGGACGTAATGATGTCGCACTCAGTAATGACATCACTGCCCATCCCTTCCTTCAGGTTATGCTCAAATCCTACACCTCAACCCGAGCATTCCGTTCTGCCACCTCTAGTCTCTTGGCCCTCCCACCCCTACGGGAGGGCAGCTATGGCGCAGCCCAGTCCAAGCTGTTCTCTGTCCTGGCTTGGAGAAGCTAGGACAGCAGAGTCCCTGCCCATCTTCCGAAAGCACCTGAAACCCTACCTCTTCAAAGAGTATTTTACATAATCCCATCTCATCCTCACCTCGACCCTTCTCGACCTTTCTAGCTCTGACTTTGCTGTAACTACACTCTAGACCCAAACTGCTGCAGACCTAAATCTATCCTACCCTGCCTTTCTAAGGTCTTCAAAAGCCAAGTCAACAAACAGATTACCGAACATTTCAAATCCCATGCACCCTCTCCGCTATGCAATCTGGTTTCAGAGCTAGTCATGGGTGCACCTCAGCCACATTCAAGGTCCTAAACGATATCTTAACCGCCATAGATAAGAAACAATACTATGCAGCCCTATTCATTGACCTGGCCAAGGCTTTCGACTCTGTCAATCACCACATCCTCATCGGCAGACTCGATAGCCTTGGTGTCTCAAATGATTGCCCCGCCTGGTTCACCAACTACTTCTCTGATAGAGTTCAGTGTGTCAAATCGGAGGGCCTGTTGTCCGGGCCTCTGGCAGTCTCTATTGGGGTGCCACTGGGTTCAATTCTTGGGCCGACTCTCTTCTCTGTATACATCAATGACGTCGCTCTTGCTGCTGGTGAGTCTCTGATTCACCTCTTCGCAGACGACACCATTCTGTATACTTCTGGCCCTTCTTTGGACACTGTGTTAACAACCCTCCAGACGAGCTTCAATGCCATACAACTTTCCTTCAGTGGCCTCCAACTGCACTTAAATGCAAGTAAAACTAAATGCATGCTTTTCAACTGATCACTGCCTGCACCTGCCCGCCCGTCCAGCATCACTACTCTGGACGGTTCTGACTTAGAATATGTGGACAACTACAAATACCTAGGTGTCTGGTTCGACTGTAAACTCTCCTTCCAGACTCACATCAAACATCTCAAATCCAAAGTTAAATCTAGAATTGTTTTACTATTTCGCAAAACAAAGCATCCTTCACTCATGCTGCCAAACATACCCTAGTAAAACTGACCATCCTACCGATCCTCGACTTCGTCGATGTCATTTACAAAATAGCCTCTAATACCCTACTCAATAAATTGAACGCAGTCTATCACAGTGCCATCCGTTTTGTCACCAAAGCCCCATATACTACCCACCACTGCGAACTGTGGCTGGCCCTCGCTTCATACTCGTCGCCAAACCCACTGGCTCCAGATCATCTACAAGACCCTGCTAGGTAAAGTCCCCCCTTTTCTCAGCTCACTGGTCACCATAGCAGCACGCGCTCCAGCAGGTACAGTGCCTTGCGAAAGTATTCGGCCCCCTTGAACTTTGCGACCTTTTGCCACATTTCAGGCTTCAAACATAAAGATATAAGACTGTATTTTTTTGTGAAGAATCAACAACAAGTGGGACACAATCATGAAGTGGAACGACATTTATTGGATATTTCAAACATTTTTAACAAATCAAAAACTGAAAAATTGGGCGTGCAAAATTATTCAGCCCCTTTACTTTCAGTGCAGCAAACTCTCTCCAGAAGTTCAGTGAGGATCTCTGAATGATCCAATGTTGACCTAAATGACTAATGATGATAAATACAATCCACCTGTGTGTAATCAAGTCTCCGTATAAATGCACCTGCACTGTGATAGTCTCAGAGGTCCGTTAAAAGCGCAGAGAGCATCATGAAGAACAAGGAACACACCAGGCAGGTCCGAGATACTGTTGTGAAGAAGTTTAAAGCCGGATTTGGATACAAAAAGATTTCCCAAGCTTTAAACATCCCAAGGAGCACTGTGCAAGCGATAATATTGAAATGGAAGGAGTATCAGACCACTGCAAATCTACCAAGACCTGGCCGTCCCTCTAAACTTTCAGCTCATACAAGGAGAAGACTGATCAGAGATGCAGCCAAGAGGCCCATGATCACTCTGGATGAACTGCAGAGATCTACAGCTGAGGTGGGAGACTCTGTCCATAGGACAACAATCAGTCGTATATTGCACAAATCTGGCCTTTATGGAAGAGTGGCAAGAAGAAAGCCATTTCTTAAAGATATTCATAAAAAGTGTCGTTTAAAGTTTGCCACAAGCCACCTGGGAGACACACCAAACATGTGGAAGAAGGTGCTTTGGTCAGATGAAACCAAAATTGAACTTTTTGGCAACAATGCAAAACATTATGTTTGGCGTAAAAGCAACACAGCTCATCACCCTGAACACCTATCCCCATTGTCAAACATGGTGGCGGCAGCATCATGGTTTGGGCCTGCTTTTCTTCAGCAGGGACAGGGAAGATGGTTAAAATTTGAGGGGAAGATGGATGGAGCCAAATACAGGACCATTCTGGAAGAAAACATGGAGTCTGCAAAAGACCTGATGAGACTGGGATGGAGATTTGTCTTCCAACAAGACAATGATCCAAAACATAAAGCAAAATCTACAATGGAATGGTTCAAAAATAAACATATCCAGGTGTTAGAATGGCCAAGTCAAAGTCCAGACCTGAATCCAATCGAGAATCTGTGGAAAGAACTGAAAACTGCTGTTCACAAATGCTCTCCATCCAACCTCACTGAGCTCGAGCTGTTTTGCAAGGAGGAATGGGAAAAAATTTCAGTCTCTCGATGTGCAAAACTGATAGAGACATACCCCAAGCGACTTACAGCTGTAATCGCAGCAAAAGGTGGCGCTACAAAGTATTAACTGAAGGGGGCTGTATAATTTGCACGCCCAATTTTTCAGTTTTTGATTTGTTAAAAAAGTTAGAAATATCCAATAAATGTCGTTCCACTTCATGATTGTGTCCCACTTGTTGTTGATTCTTCACAAAAAAATAGTTTTATATCTTTATGTTTGAAGCCTGAAATGTGGCAAAAGGTCGCAAAGCTCAAGGGGGCCGAATACTTTCGCAAGGCACTGTATATCTCTCTGGTTACCCCCAAAACCAATTTCTCCTTTGGCCGCCTCTCCTTCCAGTTCTCTGCTGCCAATGACTGGAACAAACTACAAAAATCTCTGAAACTGGAAACACTTATCTCCCTCACTAGCTTTAAGTATCATCTGTCAGAGCAGCTCACAGATTACTGCACTTGTACATAGCCCATCTATAATTGAGCCCAAACAGCTACCTCTTCCCCTACTGTATTTATTTATTTTGCTCCTTTGCACCCCATTATTTATATTTCTTCTTTGCACATTCTTCCACTACAAATCTACCATTCCAGTGTTTTACTTGCTATTGTAACGGTTTTCATGCGGTGAAAGAGTCGGACCAAAATGCAGCGTGTAGATTGCGATCCATGTTTAATGAACAAAACGTAACACGAATCTAAATACAAACACTACAAAGAATGTAACAAAAACCGAAACAGCCTATACTAGTGTAAACTAACACAGGAACAAGGACACTAAGGACAATCACCCACGAAACACACAAAGAATATGGCTGCCTAAATATGGTTCCCAATCAGAGAACGATACACACCTGCCTCTGATTGAGAACCACTTCAGACAGCCATAGACTTAACTAGAACACCCCACTAAGCTACAAACCCAATACCAACACACCACATACAAAAACCCCATGCCACACCCTGGCCTGACCAAATAAATGAAGATAAACACAAAATACCTCAACCAGGGCGTGACAGCTATATTGTATTTACTTCGCCACCATGGCCTTTTTATTTTGCCTTTACCTCCCTTATCTCACTTCATTTGCTCACATTGTATATAGACTTATTTTTCTAATGTATTATTGCCTGTATGTTTGTTTTACTCAATGTGTAACTCTGTGTTGTTGTGTGTCGAACTGCTTTGCTTTATCTTGGCCAGGTCGCAATTGTAAATGAGAACTTGTTCTCAACTTGCCTACCTGGTTAAATAAAGGTGAAATAAATCCCACCGCACCTGTTCATATTGAGCAAAAGTGTAGCCTACTTACTATGCCTGTGATATGTGGATGTCTCACTTAGCTATCTGAAGGCGCTCTGGATAGCTCTGCTAAATTACTAAAATGTAAAAACACTTTTTCCTCACAAAAACCGTGTTGAAAAAAATAAGTGTTTCTATTACTCTTTTAGGCTAATTCCGCATTGGTGACAGCCTGTAGTCTACCCTCCCACCTATCTGTTTCATGTCTCAGGTAGCCTGGGAAATCCAGCATGGATGGAATGCAATAATTTACTAAAATTTGCCATATTCTAATAATTCTCATGTGCCTATGTATCACCAAGGTCTGTGCCATGGTGAGACTTGCACTCTTGTAGATCTGAAATAATTTGATGGTGAAACTAGCTAGCCAACTAGAAAGCAATGCAAAGCAATTCAGCCATTATTGAAAGTCAGGACAATCCTTGTCTTGCAACGATACATTTTTATAGTTGATAAAAATATATTTTTTCAAGCACTGGGCCTAGGCATTTCGAATAAAATGTGAAGTTGAGTTTTATAGTGACGTAATGACACGTACACTGCATACTTCAAAATTAATTTGGCAATTATCATTTAATCAGTTTCCATCATTGGTCACAATAAAAAAAGTTAGACAAAAAAAGTCATCATTTTGTAAATCTATAGAAAATGTTTCCTATACAATTTTCCTGCCATTTCCACCACACATTTTGTTTGCAACAATTTTGTCAAATAAACTTGGGTCAATGGGTTCTACTTCACAAAACCGCATACGGTCAACATTCGTTATGTTGTCTACTGTACTTAAAATACAGTTACACACATACAAAAATAAGGACTAATGACACTTTGTTACGAGAGGCATATTTAATCATCCTCGGCTCCAATAAATAAATATTGATCCCATGAACTTGAAAAAGAAACCATTATGACAGGACCAATCAACCCCGAGGACATGGAGACAACGTTTTACAAAGAAACAGTGTGTGTTGTAGAACATGTGAGCCCAGGAGCTGCAGTCACTCCTTCTTGGGGAAACCTGCACAAACCAGTTCATATATGACATATGCAGATCCTGCAATGAAATGTAAGAGGTTATTAATAATTAAATAGTCTTATTTCAACAGGCACTGAGCAACTTAAAGTGATATTGTACAACCAGAATTGTGTCTGGAGTTTTCGGGGCTACTGGAGTAGCCTATTCCATTCTCATCTATCAAATACATAGGCTATAGATTATAGCCTAACAGATCATTTTGAAAAACAACTTTTTCAAATGAACGTTATTGATTATTGACGTGTTATTGAAATTAAAACAGAGATGTCACAACTTTTACAGACGAGAGAATTCAGTTTCCCGAACATTGGTCTATCATAATGTGAGACCCAAGCTATTCCCTTGAAGACATTGCCCTCTAGAGGCTCAAAAGGCAAAATCCACATGCGAAAGCCCTGCAGCGATGCTTTCTGGTGCATTGCTTCAGAAAAAGCTTGGTAATTTAAAAAAAAAACCGAACATTTCATAAAAGTCTGAAACAAAAAAAGTTTTATCTGCTATACAACACTGTAAGATGTGCACGCATATCGTATCAAATCACCTACAAAAAAAAGTAAACAATCGAGCAAATTGCATCTCATGACATTTTCCCATGATCTAGTCCGATTTCTGTAGGCTAGAGCTCAAGGACATTCCAAAATAGGAACGTCATTCTAATCATAGATACTTTGTAAAGAAATTAGTGTATCATTTGATGACAATATTAACACTGCCCTTGGCCTAATGTGCCCTTGGTTTGGAACTAAGGTACTAATATTACAGACAAGTTTTAAAAACGGAGCCACACTGCAAAAGTGGGGAACACTTGGTCACATGTAGAAGATAAAATCAATTGTATTACTACAACAAATACCAAAGTGTTTTTCCACTGCAATTTTAAAATAAACCATTGAAGTTGGACCTTAAATAGTACACTTGTGTTTATAAGATCTGTACGTACAGTGCATTCGGAAAGTATTCAGACCCCTTGACTTTTTCCACATATTGTTACGTTACAGCCTTATTCAAAAATGTATTCCATTTTTTCCCCTCATCTAACACAATACCCCATAATGAAAAAGAGAAAACAGGTTTAGAGATGTTTGCAAATGTATTAAAAATAAAAAAAATAAACTGATATACCTTATACACTAAGTATTCAGACCCTTTGCTATGAGACTCGAAATTGAGCTCGGGTGCATTGATCACCCTTGAAATGTTTCCACAACTTGGGAGTCCACCTGTGGTAAATTCAATTGATTGGACATGATTTGGAATGGCACACGCCTGTCTATATAATGTCCCACAGTTGACAGCGTAAACAAAGTATATCAGTTTTTAATACATTTGCAAACATCTCTAAACCTGTCAGAGAAAAAACCAAGCCATGGGGTCGAAGGTATTGTCCGTAGAGCTCAGAGACAGGATTACGTGGAGGCACAGATCTGGGGAAGGGTAGCAAAACATTTCTGCAGCATTGAAGGTCCCCAAGAACACAGTGGTGTTCATCATTCTTAAATTGAAGAAGTTTGGAACCACCAAGACTCTTCCTAGAGTTGGCCGCCCTGCCAAACTGAGCAATCGGGGGAGAAGGGCCTTGGCCAGGGAGGTGACCAAGAACCCGATGGTCACTCTGACAAAGCTCTAGAGTTTCTCTGTGGAGATGGGAGAACCTTCCAGAAGGACAACCATCTCTGCAGCAGTCCACCAATCAGGCCTTTATGGTAGTGGCCAGACAGAAGCCACTCCTCAGTAAAAAGGCACAACAGCCCTCTTGGAGTTTGCCAAAAGGCACCTAAAGGACTCTCAGACCATGAGAAACAAGATTCTCTGGTCTAATGAAGCCAATATTGAACTCTTTGGCCTGAATGCCAAGCGTCACGTCTGGAGGAAACCTGGCACCATCCCTACGGTGAAGCGTGGGGTTTTTTCAGCAGCAGGGACTGGGAGACAAGTCAGGATCAAGGGAAAGATGAACAGAGCAAAGTAGAGAGAGATCCTTGATAAAAACCTGCTCCAGAGTGCTTAGAACCTCATACTGGGGCGAAGGTTCACCTTCCATCAGGACAACGACCCTAAGCACAAAGCCAAGAGAAAGCAGGAGTGGTTTTGGGACAAGTCTCTGAATGTCCTTGAGTGGCCCAGCCAGAGCCTGGACTTGAACCCGATCAAACATCTCTGGAGAGACCTGAAAATAGCTTTGCAGTGACGCTCCCCATCCAACCTATCAGAGCTTAAGAGGATCTGGAGAGAACGGGAGAAACTCCCCAAATACAGGCGTGCCAAGCTTGTAGCGTCATACCCAAGAAGACTCAAGGCTGTGATCACGGCCAAAGGTGCGTCAACAAAGTACTGAGTAAAGGGTTTGAAGACTTATGTATAAGAGCTTCTGCTAAATGACCAAAATGTTAACGTCTTTCTTCCTCTGCCGTTGTGACGACATGATCATACCAGACAACCAGACATAGGCTAGCACCAACATTCCTCCATAGTCTACACCATGGGTCCCTTTGGGACAAAGAAAAACACAAAAAACACCAGGAAATAAGCTAATAATGTTCTGGCCCCCTGACAACCCGCTCAAGAAAAAAAAAAAAAAAAAAAAAAAAAAAAAAAAACTTGACCTTGGCTAAATCTAGTTAATGAGCCCTGGTCTAATACACTGGTTGTATCAACATTGTTCTACGTCATTTCAATACGTAAAACAATTAACATTGTTTATTCAGTTTAGTTTAAAGGATATACCATAACGAATGTCATCCATGCAGCAGGTGGCCATCCCATCACCTCTGACCACAAAACACCTGCCGTCATTTTCTGTTCGATTTCAGACAATTCTACATGTTGAATCACCACCGTTCGTCGCCACACAACAGGTGCTCTACTTCACACAGCCAACGTTCGTTATGGTTTGTCCTGTACTGTACACTTCATTATGAGGCATATTTAATCATCCTCAGTTACAATAAATAAATATTGATCCCATGAAACAGAAACCATTATGGACAGGACAAATCAACCCCCTGAGGACATGGAGACAACATTTTACATCTAACAGGATGTATTGTAGAACATGTGAGCCCAGGAGCTGCAGTCACTCCTTCTTCTTGGGGAAACTTGCACAAACCAGCTCATATATGACATGCGCAGATCCTGCAATGAAATGTAAGACATTATTACTAATTAAATAAAGTGTTATTACAAAAAGGTACTGAGCAATTTAATGTGGTAATGTACAACCAGACTAAACCAAGATCTTATGTCTACATGGATTAGTTTGCCATGGAGTCCATCTGTACTCACCCAGAATAGTGAGTGCCATTGTTGTTCTGTATTAGGACAGCATCGCTGACACCCCCTTTCAAATGAATTGGAATCTCATTGTCCTCCTGGTGAAGAAAAATATGCCGTATTAAATTCATGTAATGCACAGCAACATACAGTACAAGCATCCTGCATCCTTTAAGCTCACCAAAGCTGTGGTGTACTCTTTCGGAGCATTTCCAATGAGGATTCACCCCAGTGTTATAACCGAAAGGCTCAGACAATGTTTCCATCTACACAAGGCCGGCACCCTATGTCTCACTGAGCCATAACTCTGGCGGACCTGCTCTGACTTGGAGCCAAGGCAAGGCCCTAGGTACTTTTCAGCTTGCATTTACGTAGCAATGCCTAACTGTGAACTCTAACACCATCTCACAAAGCAAAGGTTGTTGATTCTGCTCATCACAAGTTAAGTGTCACACTCCTGCTAAACACAATAATACTAGAGCTCACATTAACATAAAACACTAACACTGGCGGCCCACTAGTGTGGGGGTAAGTCAAGGGAAAAGCATCATTTGAGTGGACAGTGACTTACTTGAATTGATCTTTTCATCTCCGAGTAGAGCAAAAGGATTCAACAGTGCATCTCCAGAGAACTCTATCTGGGTGGTTGAGTGGTCATTAATGCCCACAAATTGGCCATTCTAACCACAGAATGCAACAAGTACATTCCAGCAATCCAGCCATTACACTTTTAATGATTTACAGCAAGATATACACCAAGTTTTAGAAAGCATTTAAAAGCAACACAGTTTGCACAATCACTTATTGAAAAGCAGCCAATGATGAGGCAGTGGCAAAACTCTCCCCTGATCAGTTGCCAGTGGTAATTAGTCAGACATGGGTTTCTCATCTATCTCACAACATTGATACCGTCCCAAATGGCACCCTTTTCCCTATTTAATGCACTACTCTAGACAAGGGCCCATAGTGCACTACTTTTGACCAGAGACCTATGTATGGAATAGGGTGTCATTTGGGACACATTATTTGACTGTTTTCAGTTTACACCCAGCATGCAAAGCATTAACATCAACCCAATGAGCTTCTGTCAATCAGAAATACTTAGTCAATTATATGTAACTCAGGCTTCATTGGAGGGGATCTACAAGTGGACAGGTGGACATGTCACCAGTCATCAAAACATAACTCACTGTCATTAAACTAAAAATCAGAGAGTAGATTTGAACGTCATATTTTAAAGACATTGCCTATTCAAGCCGTCAGCCATATAAACCCTGTCAATTACCTGGAAATGCTTCTGCTTCTGTGTGACCTTGTTCTCCAACTGCCTGCGGGAGCTGCAGCTCAGCGCCCGCCGCGAAACATGCTGGAGCGCCTGTCAAATTACGAAAAAGAAGCATACATTTCAAACCCATCGGCACTGTAGTTTTACAGATATATTTTAAGATCAGCGCTGGCTTGGAATATGCCGCCGTCTACCTGTGTATTTAACCAAGTTAACTTGCCATAAACACAAGTAAATAAATAAAACGTTTAGTAGATAACGTTAGCAAGCTTACTACCTGTAAATTAAATGGCTTGCTCGTAGTAGCCACTACCTGTCATCCCATAACCGCTAAAGGCTAGTGACGCTACTCGTCACTAGCCTTTAAAAAGAGTCAAACCGATTCCGTTAAATACAGATATTAACTGCAATCAAAACATGACTAAATCGATATCTTACTTGAATGTGTCGGTACATCTTTTCCCCGTCAGTCGTCGTACAAGGACACAGTAACACCACGTTTCCGCTAGTTTCTTTGGAGGATTTACTGACGCTTCAGGAAAGGGGGCATACTGCCACATACTGGGCAGGAGTGTGAACTTGGAGAATAACCAAGCCAACACCAGCTACTGTATTCTGGGCTATAAAAGTACTGCCAAAAGTGGCTCAAGATTCAAACATTATATTAAGTATACATTCACTTTTTCAATTTTGAAACATTTTCCTAACCATTTTCAAATAAAATTCTGGTTAACAACATGAGTTGTCCAGATATTATTTTATTTGTCAAGCAACAGGCGTATAATCTCCAAGTAACAGGTAACTCGTGCAAAACATATTTCACCAATTTGCAACAATCTTAGTAAGAAAATAAATAAGGATGTTTTCCCATAGAATAAAATGAATGCTTAGACTGGTCCAAGGTATGTCTGTGTTCTTGCCTACTTATTTGTAATGCTAAACATGTTTTACATAATGAATTTGCAAGAATGCAGAAAGACTGGCGCCCAGGCTACATGGAGCTTTGGTCCCTGAAAACCTTGAAATTTACTATTTTCATTTGTGTTATGTTACTTAAACTTGACTCTGCATATTTTAGGCAGCTGAACATAATTACTATTTATACACTGAGAAAATAAGTTCTAAAGTACATTGAAAACATTGCAAGCCTTCCATAACGCTTGACCTGAAAATCTGTGCACATCCTTGTGCAATCTATAGAGACCTATCTGTGTTGTTAACAGACCAGAAATATGTTCCTCAAACTACTGTAATGTATGTAACAAGAACATACTTGTATGAATAAACAGCCTTGACTCAAAGCAATTCAACATTTAGCCTAATGGACTGTTCCAATTCGCTTGACCATCTTCAAACATTATTTTAAATAATTTATTCATATAGAACTAATAAACATCTATGACAGACACACACATATTTCTGAATTAAAACGGTACTATCTGCACATTGATGTAGCGTCATTACATTTCAACTTACTGTCAATACAACATCTTGACAGAAAAACCTACGTTAACTGCATAGCTTTCTGACCATGAAAAATAAATATGAGTGAACTTTCCCCTGACGTCTTTGCGCTTCCAATACTTGCACAGCACTTTTGACAAGCAGGCCATTCTTACACACAGTACACAAGCCAGACAAGAGACCACCAGTGCTTGTAATTAGCCACTGGTTACGCTCATGCCTCTGCTAGCCAGCATGCAACATACATACAAGATGTCTTTAGTTAGGGATGTCTGCGGTATTGTTGCGGCTGCCATATTTGTGGTGGATGATGAGGAGGACAACTCCCAGGAAGAAGCAGACAGAGCCCACAGTGATGTAAGCGATGCCCAGGAAAGGGTTCTTGCCCCCCATCCAGGAGATGGTGCTCAGGATCACACGCTTCCGGCCTTCAAAGCTACGAACAGGATAGTCTAGGATCAACTCATTAAGGAAGACTCAACAAATGCTCAACTTCAGACCCATTTAACATGTAAGTTACAAAATAACTCTAGCAAGAAGGATCTTAAAAGTGAGTGGCTCCTGATCCGTGATTGGATCATTTATTTCTGAGGCTCAGACAGAAAAGATACAGTCATGGATCAGGAGCCACTACCATCATAAAAATGTATCATACAATAACAATGTGGACTGGTATTATATAATTTGTAGTCTATATTAGTGGAAACAACCAAGAAAGCCAGTATTCGTCATCCCCCAGCTGGTGAAACCTATTGTTATTAGCAAGTGAAGGAATGGCCCCCTACTGAACACGGCCCAACATTGACCTGGTCTGTCTGACCTATTATGACAATAACTGATTTGAACATTCCTATTACATCAGAACATAAGCTATCATTCCACAAACCCAAACTTCCTGTACCGCTGTATCATTTGAACAGCTGTCAGTGAAAGGATACTGTAGGTGACTTCCAGGGTGTAGTTGCCACGGGGAAGTGTCGGCGTCATGTTGTTCTTCTTTTGGATAATACGGTACAGCTTACGGAAAGTGGGGAGGGCAGCTGTACGCATCCATACAATGAAGTCCTCATTGATGAAGCCGTTATTCTCAGCGTCTGTGTCTAGTTCATAGACAGGCTTGCGCCAGTTGATCGGCTTGGTTGTACCTGGGTGAGGAAATGATAGTGAGATTCCTAGGTAAAAGACAGTGAGATTCCTAGTAAAAAAAAAATTAGACTCATCTTCAATAGTAACAATTCTGCTGAGTGCTTGCTCACCTTGAAAAGCACTTGTGAGGTTGGGGTTGCCTCCAGGATTCCTGAACTTCACATGCTTATCTGTCCACCAAGCGATCCCCTTCTTCATCAGAGGAATTTGGATTCTTGTGCCATTAGGGTCAATGTAATACAGATCCAAAGTGTCTGAGGAAAGAGATCATGAATAAACAGAGCTGCTCTTATTGCAACTCTAGTAATGCTGGTCTAAGAAGGACATAACGGTCTTACCATTAAACATGCTGTTGGCGATTGCACCACAGGGAGCAATTGGCATTTTTTCATTGCGAGCATAGGGCTCACACTCTTTACTGGGGTTCTGTGGACATTGCAAGCAGACATGTAACGTTAGATCATTGCACAGAACATCTTGCCAATTTGATGGAAATGTCAGATAACTAAAGATGTAAAATTGTTGATGATCAGTCAAAAGTCATTGCAGAGATTCAGGAATGCAGTGTGAAAACAGGTACCCTGTTTTAAAGGCATAATATGTACCATTAGAGAGGTGGTGTCACCATTCAGTTGACTGTCATCCCTGGACTTGACATAGCGCCGGTGATTTTGGTAGAAGTTGGACAGGCCATAATACATGAATACGTTGCTCTGTTGAGACAAAATTCTATTCAGTTGGTAGGAATAGTAACCGGAAAAGGTTGGTAACCACTGACATAGTGTATAGGTTGCTATTTGAGAGGCAGACATCATGCTTCATACTTACTTCAAAGGGCTGTTCCAGAGAGAAGGGCAGTGCACAGGTGCATGGTCTTGTGCTGTTCCAACTAAAGCTCTGGGAGCAGTTG
This sequence comes from Oncorhynchus masou masou, assembly GCF_036934945.1. NCBI lineage: Eukaryota > Metazoa > Chordata > Actinopteri > Salmoniformes > Salmonidae > Oncorhynchus > Oncorhynchus masou. Next base: position 27,236,934 of record NC_088230.1, on the reverse strand, counting down.
AAGCATGGGCTGGACATGTCAGTCCCAGTATAATCAATCTGTAATGACATGTGTACATCAAAACAGCATTTCCAAATGGCTGGAAATCTGCTGCCTAACATTATTTCAAATGTATTTATTTATTTAACAGGCAAGTCAGTGAAGAAAAATTCTTATTTACAATGATGGCCTACTAATTCACAAATGGTGCACCTGTGACCTGACATCAAATACAGTACATTAACAAGTAGATTCCGAGCCTACAGTTACGCTTGTTTACAGTGAGATGCACTGGGGTCTGAACACAATCATGGTTAGATTAAGACACAGCGGCCAATCAGCTCCTTTGTTATTCAATGTGACATGCCAATTCATAATGGCTGATATGGCTACTGCTAGCTAGCATGAAGACAAAAGGGGCAGTTTTTCAATCTTCGATGTATCAGTTTGAATATAGGTACAATTTGGAATACAGTGGCACATCCCATCCCTGCATTGAGGTACATTGTGTCTTAATAGAACATGACTGTGTTCTGACGCAAGTGCAGCAAAGAGAGAACAAGCGTAAAGTGGTAGGGTCAGAATCTGTTGGCTACAAATACATAAGCCATGGTCTAATTAAGCAATAAGGCACGAGGGGGTGTGGTATTTGGCAAATATAACAAACGCTAAGGGCTGTTCTTACACGCAATGCGGAGTGCCTGGATACAGCCCATAGCCTTGGTACTGTAAGCACAACCCCGAGGTGCCTTATTGCTATTATAAACTGCTTACAATTGTAATTAAACTAGTAAAAATAAATGTCATACCCGTGCTATAATGGTCTCATATACCACGGCATACAGCCAATCAGCATTCAGTTTCTAATGGCCTTTGTAGGACTTCTTTGTGTTTAGGCTATATTTTCTGTTGATACCGATCATCATGAGAAACAACATTGGTGGGAGTACATATACAAGCAAATAGTGATTTTGAGGCACATGGAAGTGGCGGGATCCTCCTCCCTAGTACTAAAGGTGCCCCTCCCTAGTGATACTGGTGCCCCCTTTCTCTTGGGTTTATTGAATACAGTAGACAGCTAGCTAAGGATCCCGGATAGCACGGGCCTTACCTCGAACTCCTTGATGTTGTTGGACGTGACGTAGAGGCCGATACCAATGGGGATGAAGATAAGCCCGATAACGAAGAAAGCTGGAAGAACTGTGCCAGCTGTCAGGATGGGTTGCCAAGCAGGTAATCGTTGTTGTTTAAAAGCTGTGTTATCGGGCTTTTTATTCTGGATGGTCCCACCACCAGGTACGGTGACGTGACCGTCTTCCTTCGCGTTGTAGCTCGACGCCATCATGGCTTCACTCAGAACGGTTCTGTTCTAAAATAAAACAACCAGTAGCAGCTATTATAGCGAGACTCCCTGAAGCTGAAGAAGCTAACAATTTAGCTGAGAAAAGTATGATAATGCTCTGTTACATAAGGTATAATTGTGGTCGCTTTCTATAGGTTATTTCGCAAGATAACTCATTTTAATGAAATATAGCTACCCCAGCGTTAAGAACAGCCAAGTCAGGAAGTTTTTTGGTTTGCTTTTGACCTACGTCATGACGTCATCAAATATGAAGAACGTTTCACCAGTGACAAAACCTAATTTTCATTCATAATATCATTTTAATTCTAATTATTTTATAATGTAATAAAATATGTTTTTGTTTTTCCCAGTAAATTGATGTTGAACATTCTCGTGACCTGAATTGACCAAAACCATGTTCTTGATTTGTCTACATGGAGATCAAATGATGAATCCTCATATAAAGACAGACATCTGTTTGAATATTCAGATTTATTGAGGCAAATAAATAACCAGCTGATATAGCATACATGGGTCATCCTTGGACAACTGTGCCTGATTACCTGGATTGATATCATAAATGACCTTTTCAGGGCATATTATCTAGACTGTGTGCATGCTATAAAATGCACACAATGCTCTGTATGTTGTCCATAAAGTTCACCATATAGCCATGGTCAACTGATGGTGTCTGGTAGCATGTTTTTATCTGCTTTATAGTAATGCATAGCCTATTAATCCAATCCTAGTCTCTTAATAATACAAATCATTTGGTGGGTGCTTATATTTGTCCTATTTCACACATGTGCACATATGTATTAATATGTATGTGTGAATTGGAATTGTGTTTTTTGCATATCCCAACTCTCCCTGAAACACCCTCGGAGAGTTGGGTCAAAGCCAGGGTCTGTTTTCACAGACGTAGTGCGCCATGAGTCTGGGAAACCGAGACTGATTCTAGCAAGTGATGATCTCATCATATAGGTCAGTCTACCATAGACAATGTTCAGGTAGGTGGTGTTTTTCTTCTTTTTTGATATCTAAAATCATGCTTCTAAGAATTTAAATCAAACACAGTGCACTCCTGATCTGAGGTTCAACATTTGATCATCTTAAAGTGGATTTTCTTTAGGTTATCCTCATATACACTAAATAGTGGGAATAAACATATTACTCTATACATTTGGTGTGACCAGTATTGTGTTTCTATCCCACATACAGTATATAGTGTACACTGAACAAAAATATAAATGCAACGTGCAACAATTTAAAAGATTTTACCGAGTTACAGTTCACATAAGGAAATAAGTCAGTTGAAATTAATTCATTAGGCCCTATTAATCTATGGATTTCACATGACTGGGAATACAGATATGCATCTGTTGGTCACAGATACCTTTAAAAAACGGTGTGACCATCATTTGCCTCATGCAGCACGACAAATCTCCTTTGCATAGAGTTGATCAGAATGTTGATTGTGGTCTGTGGAATGTTGTCCCACTCCTCTTCAATGGCTGTGCAAAGTTGCTGGATATTGGCGGGAACTGGAACATGCTGTCATACCCGTTACTTATGAGAATCCCATTGGTGACATGTCTGGTGAGTATACAGGCCATGGAAGAACTGGGACATTTTCAGCTTCCAGGAATTGTGTACAGATCCTTGCGACATGGGGTGGTAGACAACGATGCCATACACGCAGTCTGCCATCTGCCCAGTACAGTTGAAACCGGGATTCATCCGTGAAGAGCACACTTGCCCAGCGTGCCAGTGGCCATCGAAGGTGAACATTTGCCCACTGAAGTCGGTTACAACGCTGAACTGCTGTCAGATCAAGTCCCTGGTGAGGACGACGAGCATGCAGATGAGACGGTTTCTGACAGTTTGTGCAGAAATTCTTTGGTTGTGCTAGGTAAAGCCCCGCCTTATCTCAGCTCACTGGTAACCATAGCAGCACCCACTCGTAGCACGCGCTCCAGCAGGTATATCTCACTGGTCATCCCCAAAGCAAATTCCTCCTTTGGTCGCCTTTTCTTCCAGTTCTCTGCTGCCAATGACTGGAACGAACTGCAAAAATCACTGAAGCTGGAGACTCATATCTCCCGCACTAGCTTTAAGCACCAGCTGTCAGAGCAGCTCACAGATCACTGCGCCTGTACATAGCCAATCTGTAAACAACCCATCCACCTACCTCAACCCATACTGTATTTATTTATTTATCTTGCTCCTTTGCACCCCAGTATCTCTACTTGCACATTCATCTTCTGCACATCTACCATTCCAGTGTTTAATTGCTAAATTACTTCGCCACCATGGCCTATTTATTGCCGTACCTCCCTTATCTTACCTTGTTTGCACTCACTGTATTTAGACTTTTTGTTTTATTTTTTCTACTGTATTATTGACTGTATGTTTTGTTTATTCCATGTGTAAGTCTGTGTTGTTGTATGTGTCGAATTGCTATGCTTTATCTTGGCAGTTGCTATGCTTTATCTTATCCTGGTCCCAGTTGCAAATGAGAACCTGATCTCAACTAACCTACCTGGTTAAATAAAGGTGAAATAAAATTGAAAAAATTAAATACTGTATGTGGATTGTGTAAATTCTGCGTCTGTATATTGGGGCGGCAGGTGGCCTAGTGGTTAGAGCGTTGGGCCAGTAACCGAAAAAATAAACGACAAAATCTGTCGGTCTGCCCCTGAACAAGGCAGTTAACCCACAGTTCGTAGGCCGTCATTGTAAATAGTAATTTGTTCTTAACTGACTTGCCTACTTAAATAAAGGTTAAATATAAAAAAAAATTAAATGTGTATTTTTTTGTCTGTCTGTTTTTTTTACTGTCTGTAACTCTGTAGCAGCACAGTTTCACAGAGTCAAATTCCTGTACATGGAAATGTATTTGGAGAGTAAAGCTGATACTTCTTTAGCACTGCTGCGAATATGTATCACCACCATCACAATAAAATGTCTTCTAGACAAATAACTGACCCACTACCCCTCCTCTGGGATGTTAGTTTAGGCATTTTGGAGATTAACTTCTTACTCTTCTTTAGTCAATTTTAGCCATGTATCTTTCCTCACACACAAACCGCTGCAGAGTTAGCTCTGATCCAGGGTGTTACGTGTGGCTTGAGTCTACTTCAAGCCTTCCATTGAAGAAGGGTCAAGCAGCATGTAACACCCTGGACCAAAGCTACTGCAAAGTACACTTTTCATACCTCCTATACAACTCCATGTGGCCCTACTTTGCATTGAGGTGTAAGCCAGAATCCAGTGGTAATGCTATCAGAAAGCCCAAAGAATTGAAAAGAGTGCCTTTTGAGGTGCTCTCAATGTTAGAAATCATCTCCATGGCAGCCTGCTAAGTGCTGACTGTCTATTTGCTAATCAGTTGCCCGTATGGTTGCTGTGCAGGCCACTTGTCAGAGAAGGTGAAGGAAGTTCCACATCACTGTTTTGTCTGGGCTCAACTATCACATGGTGCACAACATTTCCTGTTGGGACAAGAAATTATTAAAAGAACCATGAGTAATACTGTGCCATTGTATCCTCACTCTGACCAACCAGTGAATACGAGGGGCATTACTCAAATCAAGGTACGGGTTGCATCCCAAATGGCACTCTAATCGCCTTTATAGTGTACTACTTTTGACCAAGGCACACAGGGTTATATAGTGCACTATATAGGGAATAGGGTGCCATATGGGACACAGAAGACAAGAACAGAGTCCTCTAATAACCTACTGATACTATTATTTCAAGGTTAACTTTATATTTCTATAACGCAGCATTTTGAAAACATGAATGATTCTTTGTGTTCAAAATTTGGTCATTAGAATCATCCATATACGCTTTATTCCACCAACATCTCAGTCAAACAACCCCAGGGAAGTGAAGGCAGTCAAACAACCCCATGGAAGTGAAGGCAGTCAAAACAACCACAGGGAAGTGAAGGCAGTCAAAATAACCCCAGGGAAGTGAAGGCAGTCAGACAACCCCAGGGAAGTGAAGGCAGTCAAACAACCCCAGGGAAGTGAAGGCAGTCAAACAACCCCAGGGAAGTGAAGGCAGTCAAAACAACCCCAGGGAAGTGAAGGCAGTCAAAACAACCCCAGGGAAGTGAAGGCAGTCAAAACAACCCCAGGGAAGTGAAGGCAGTCAAAACAACCCCAGGGAAGTGAAGGCAGTCAAACAACCCCAGGGAAGTGAAGGCAGTCAAAACAACCCCAGGGAAGTGAAGGCAGTCAAAACAACCCCAGGGAAGTGAAGGCAGTCAAACAACCCCAGGGAAGTGAAGGCAGTCAAAACAACCCCAGGGAAGTGAAGGCAGTCAAAACAACCCCAGGGAAGTGAAGGCAGTCAAACAACCCCAGGGAAGTGAAGGCAGTCAAAACAACCCCAGGGAAGTGAAGGCAGTCAAAACAACCCCAGGGAAGTGAAGGCAGTCAAAACAACCCCAGGGAAGTGAAGGCAGTCAAACAACCCCAGGGAAGTGAAGGCAGTCAAACAACCCCAGGGAAGTGAAGGCAGTCAAACAACCCCAGGGAAGTGAAGGCAGTCAAACAACCCCAGGGAAGTGAAGGCAGTCAAAACAACCCCAGGGAAGTGAAGGCAGTCAAAACAACCCCAGGGAAGTGAAGGCAGTCAAAACAACCCCAGGGAAGTGAAGGCAGTCAAAACAACCCCAGGGAAGTGAAGGCAGTCAAACAACCCCAGGGAAGTGAAGGCAGTCAAAACAACCCCAGGGAAGTGAAGGCAGTCAAAACAACCCCAGGGAAGTGAAGGCAGTCAAACAACCCCAGGGAAGTGAAGGCAGTCAAAACAACCCCAGGGAAGTGAAGGCAGTCAAAACAACCCCAGGGAAGTGAAGGCAGTCAAAACAACCCCAGGGAAGTGAAGGCAGTCAAAACAACCCCAGGGAAGTGAAGGCAGTCAAAACAACCCCAGGGAAGTGAAGGCAGTCAAAACAACCCCAGGGAAGTGAAGGCGGACGACAATATGCAGGATCAGGATGCATCTGAGTGAAAGTGGAATTCACTTGTTGTGAATCTGAGATTCTGCTATCTCATGTTTACTGTCCCAGGCCTAGTTTCCAGATGCTTCTCTTCGCAGGCAGACCCTATATTAACCCACCATCACCTTCTCTTCTCTATGGATGCGTCCCAAATGGCATCCCATTTCCTATATAGTGCACTACTTTTGACCAGGGCCCATAGGAGTCTGGTCAAAAACCGTGTACTATATAGGGAGTAGGGTGCCATTTGGGACGCATCCTGTTTCCATTGGGTCTGGTACCCGTCTCCCTACTGAATATTCAGGTATGCCCTCCCATGCACCATAACATCAGCAAGTTGTTTTCTTCTTTTGCTTCCTTCCACTTACGTAAACCTTTGTTTATCTGCTCATCAAATCAAATTGCATTGGTCACATGCACATATTTAGCAGATTTTATTGAGGGTGTAGCGAAATGTTTGTAAAGGATAGGAGGTTGTGTTCTCTTGGGAGAAGTAGTGTGTGGTTTTTGTTATCGCTTTATAGAGATGGAGTCTGCTTGTATAGAAATAAGTATGTCTTAATCGCTCTAGAGGGTATGTTTAATCAATTGGTGCATGGCTATGAGAGCGTCACCACCCTGTGTTGAATTTCCTCTCTATCTGGGTCCAGACCTGTGGCATGCCTTCCCTCAGCACTTCCTTTTCACATCCTTGTTTAAATACTTTTTGGATCAGGAGGAAATACAGTAGGCCTCGATGGTCGCTAGCCAAATGTAGTGGACTGTAAGTTCATAGTCCAAGTAAACGTAGGCTACATTAATTATTTACCATAGAAATAACATTACATTTAGTCATCAGATCAGAAAGACGGCTTCATTCTTTTTTACTCTCCAATTTAGCATTTTCAGATTGAGCTATCCATATTTCTCCAGATGAGGGAACCATAGACCATCATAAGAACATCATATCATCTTGAGACAGGCTACATAGGGACAAATGCTGAAAGCTAAAGTATCTTGATGCAATGCATCTGACTCAAACTTGACTTGATAATTCAATAACAAGGCTGCACCTTACGGTCTGGGTGCTCTTGAAGCAGAAAACAAATGTAAGAATGAAAACGATTTTGTACAGAGATGTAGAATGTCCTCCACGTCCTCTGCGATCTAGCCCTGAGACAATACGGTACACAACACATTTCCCCTCCCTCCAGAAAGAGATATACATCAGGACTCGGTCATATCAAGAACCTGGGCCAAAGCATGACCTGTTTCTTCCTGTTTTCACTCTTGGTCTCTCACCCTCACTGTGGGTGTATCCCAAATAGCTCGCAATTCCCTTGTCAATACTTCAACGTTAAGGTACTTGGCAACCTATTCTCTATATAGTGCGCTACTTTTGACCAGAGCGCTTTGGCAGTGCTTAATTTGAGTCGGATCCTGACCGAAAACGATCCCGCACCTCTCAGTTTTGGACTGTTTAATTATTGTGTTGTGCCTGAAAATCTCCCCCCTGCCAATATAATACACATACATTAATTATTAAGTTTGGTTGGATTCTGGCCGGGGGAGGGGATTCTGCCAGGGGGAGATTTTCCCAGATCTGGGACCTCTCCTGGCATGAAAAATAATTGTCACTGTTTGCAATGTACAAACAAAAAAAAAGCGATCAGTGTTAGAGTTGCCACCTCTGTAAGTATCCCGCCCCCTAAAAAACCATCATGTAAAAACGTGATATACTAAGAACCGTTTTGTGTTGGTTTAATGGTTTGCGCAACAGTATAGCCTAGAGACTGACCAACGCGTGGCCGTTGCTGTGGTGAGAGAGACGCGCCTGAGTCTCTCTGAGAGATTCACAGAATTGAAAGGAAGTCATTCCGAATACTACACCAGGAGAAGGCCTATAATTTAGCCTATCTGTGGACTATGTGTAGCCCAATCACAAGGCATAGCCTTCAGTCGGGACCAAGTGGAAAATCTGTCAGTGAACAGCATGCATCCAAAACAGGCCTTTCACAATTTTTCAAATAAAATCGCAGGAAAACACAGGTTGGAAAGCAAATGTCTCCTCCTGAAAAGAGAATACTAATCTGTGTATTCTACCAAAATATTTTATCTTCCAAATAGACCTGTTACGGATACAGGTATCCTGTGTGTCTTGTGTTCTTTTCTCTCCTTCTCCCCTCACAGGTGAAAATCATCACTCCCCAATCAATTATCAATCAGAAGACACACCTCCTCTGGTTTCCTACCCAATCACAGTTCCTTTCCCTTGGTTTAAAAACCCTGTCAGTTGTTTTCTTTAGAGCTCCATCTCTCTGTCAATGCCATCTGTCTGTAGCTTGTGCTGTGTTTCACGCTCTCCTACTATGTCTATTTTGTTTTACGTATTGAGGTCTCTTTTGTTTGAGCAACTCCATATAACTTTGTCCTCACCTGTGAGTATTTTTGGTTATGGTGTTTGAGTGTTTGTTTGCTGGTGGGAAAAAGGGGAACCAAGACAAGTCGCCCATGGGCATACACTACTTGTAGGTGAACTTTGTTAACACTAGTTAGAACTGGGCGGACCACCCACTGTATTTTTGGTGAGTTAGTTAGCTGTTGAAATAGGCTAGTCTAGCTGAGGGGTGTTTTAGGATACTTAGTTTCTTTCCTTGGGTCCAGCTCAGCCCCATTTCCTGCTCACTTAGGCCTAGGCTATTGGTGGATTCAAGATGAGGTCATTGATCTCTGTTTGTCAGTGTCAAAGTAGCCTGTCATTTTAATCATTTGTGCAGTATAAAAAAAATATTCAGTCATGTAAAATGATGTAGAATTGCATGAAATTGATTTATAAAAGGCCACATTTTTCAAGGACCCTAGGTTACAATTTATTCTGCAAGCACTTCTACTCTACTGCTCTATGCCACTATGCAAAGGCAATGATAATGGATGCAATGCTTTATTATGATTTGATGCTTTATGTTATGTTCCAGTACCTCCGAGCCCCCCAAGAATTAACCTCCTTCAAGTCGCTGTATAGCAGACACAGTAGCCATCTGCATATATCCATCTCTCTCTGGGATTAGGCCTAAATTTATTTTCCTTTATATAGACTATGTACACAGTACCAGTCAAGTTTGGACACACTTACTCATTCAAGGGTTTCTTTATTTTTACTATTTTCTACATTGTAGAATTATAGTGAAAATATAACTGAGAACACATATGGAATCAAGTAGTAACCAAAAAAATATATATTTTAGATTCTTCAAAGTAGCCACATTTGGCCTTGACAGCTTTGCAAACTCTTGGCTTTCTCTCAGACATCTTCACCTGAAATGCTTTCCCAGCAGTCTTGAAGGAGTTCCCACATATGCTGAGCACTTGTTGGCTGTTTTTCATTCTGCGGTCCAACTCATCCCAAACCATCTCAATTGGTTTGAGGTTGGGTGACTGTGGAGGACAGGTCATCTGATGCAGCACTCATCACACTCCTTCTTGGCCAAATAGCCCTTACACAGCCTGAAGGTGTGTTTTGGGTCATTGTCCTATAGAAAAATAAATTATAGTCCCACTAAGCGCAAACCAGATGGGATGGTGTGTCGCTGCACCTTGAATTCTAAATAAATCAGTGTCACCATCAAAGCACACCCACGCCTCCTCCGTGCTTCACTGTGGGAACCACGCGTGCCGAGATCAGCTATGCTGAGTCTCAGACACAACAGATGGAACGAAATATCTAGAATTTGGGCTTATTAGACCAAAGGACCTGTCTAATGTCTATTGGTTGTGTTTCTTGGCCCAAGCTAGTCTCTATTTGTGTCCTTTTGTATTTATTATGGATCCCCATTAGCAGCTGCCAAAGCAGCAGCTATTCTTCCTGGGGTCCAGCAAAATGAAGGCAGTTTTTACCATTTTAAAACATTACAATACATTCAAATTTCACAACACACTGTGTGCCCTCAGGCCCCTACTCCACCACTACTACATTACTAAATCCATGTGTATGTTATTGTATGTGTCTGTGCCAATGTTTGTTGTCAATACCGCTCATAAATAAAATAAAATTAGTGATGAAGTCACTCTCCTCCACTTTGAGCCAGGAGAGATTGACATGCATATGATTCACATTAGCTCTCTGTGTACATCCGAGGGCCAGCCGTGCTGCCCTGTTCTGAGCCAAATGCAATTTTCCTAAGTCATTTTTTGTGGCACCTGACCACACGACAGAACAGTAGTCAAGATAAGACAACTAGGGCCTGTAGGACCTTCTTGTTAGTGATGTTAAGGCAGAGCATTGCTTTATTATAGACAGACTTCTCCCCATTGTGGCCACTACTGCATCAATATGTTTTGACCATGACAGTTTACAATCTAGTGTTACTCCAAGCAGTGTAGTCATCTCAACTTGCTCAATTTCCACATTATTTATTACAAGATTTAGTTGAGGTTTAGGGTTTAGTGAGTTTTGTTCCAAATACAATGCTTTTAGTTTTAGAAATATTTAGGGCTAACTTATTCCTTGCCACCCACACTGACACTAACTGCAGCTCTTTGTTGCGTGTTGTAGTCATTTCAGTTGCTGTAGTAGCTGAAGCGTATAGTGTTGAGTCATCCGCATACATAGAAACTCGGGCTTTAGTCAGTCAGTGGCATGTCATTAGTAAAAATTTAAAAAGGGGCCTAAACAGCCACCCTGGAGAATTCCTGATTATATTTGATAGGCTTCCATTAAAGAACACCCTCTGTGTTCTGTTAGACATGTAACTCTTTATCCACATTATAGCAAGGGGTGTAAAGCCAAGTTTTTCCAGCAGCAGACTATGATCGATAATGTCAAAGCTGCACTGAAGTCTAACAAGACAGCCCCCACAATCATTTTATCAACAAGTGGTTTCTTTTCAGCAATTAAACCATGAAGGCCACTCAGTCTCCTCTGAACAGTTGATGTTGAGATGTGTCTGTTATTTGAACTCTGTGAAGCATTTATTTGGGCTGCAATCGGAGGTGCCAATGTCTGAGGCTGGTAACTCTCTAATGAACTTATCCTCTTGCAGCAGAGGTATTTGAGCTCTTCTTGAGCTTGGTCTTTTACCAAATAGGGCCATATTCCGTATACCACCCCTACCTTGTCACAGCACAACTGATTGGCTCAAACGCATTAAGAAGGATAGAAATTTGTGGAATTAACTTAACATTGCACACCTGTTAATTGAAATGCATTCCATGTGACTACCTCATGAAGCTGGTTGAAAGAATGCCAAGAGTGTGCAAAGCTGTCAGTCATCAAGGCAAAGTGTGGCTACTTGGAAGAATCTCAAATAGATTTTTTGATTTAACTTTTTTTTGGTTACTACATCATTCTATATGTTATTTCATAGTTTTGATGTCTTACTATTATTCTACAATGGAGAAACTAGAAAAAAATGAAAACCCTTGAATGAGAAGAGGTGTCCAAACTTTTGACTGGTACTATATGTATTTTTTTTAACTGACAATTAAAATCAATCAATCAATTCAAGCGGTGCAGCGGTTAATTGATGAATGGAAAGAGACCTCTGTTACAAAACAGAAAAGTTGAATGACATTCTGAGATTGTCAAACCAAACCTTCAATATTGCGTAAGCCTACAAAGTCGGGAGGGATGTAGTTTGGGATGCATTTTCTGTTTCTCGAGATTGACACAGTTTATTTATTGTGGTGTTAAAACACAAACAATGATATTGAAGTGCCCGAAGTCAGTATGCTTTGTTTCTTGGTAGTGACGCATTGGCACAGAAACCTGTTCATGGACAATTTGTTGCATGTATTTTATATAATTATAAATATGGCATGAAAATGTAGAACATCTGATTTTCCCCTTAGCTGATCATTGTTTGCAGCCAGCTCTGATTTGTAGTGTAATGAAAAATGCAGGGAGAGTGAGCTTGTCTGTGGTGGTCGGCGAAACCTCAACCTTCTGGCCCATAGACCTGCGTGGCATCGACTGTTCCACAAAAGCATGCTGTGGCAACGTTGATATTTACAATTATAAACACAGGGTCGCTACAGTTATTGATATTTGTGGTCGTAAACATTATGTGAAAATATTTTTTACTTTGAGGAGAGGGATGCATTTAGTTTTTTAATGACACCTTGAGTTGGACCATCTCCTCCCACCCAGTAAATTTCAATCTGTCCCTAAAACATTATGGACATGCAAGATTACAGATGAAGAGTTAATTTTTGTTTAGTCTTCTCTGACATGCTGTAAGCCATTTTACAGATGTCATTCTACAGAGCAGTCATAGAGATAGAGGACTCATCATGGATGGAACCTGTTTTAGCATGGACATTGCCATTGAGGGCTTGCGCTATTTTACAGTAGTCAAAGTAGACAACCGGGTCGGGATGGCGCTGCCCATGCTGTCACAGACGCTGTAATGATACAGATATAAAGAGGAGTCCTCTATGAGAGTAGTATGGATAAAACACTCAAACATGGAAGGTTTCCTGTTTGTTACTCTCACTCTCCTGCTTTCACAAAATTCTTTATTTAGTGAACATCAAGAAGATTTTGCATTGTAATATCTCCACATGAATAATATAAACAAACAGTCGTACTTTATTCCAAAGAAAAATATATTTTTTAAAATGTGGCACAAATTAGTGTTGTTGATGACTGATCAAAAGGTATTTTACACACAATTCATAAGAGCTACTGTACCGTATTCCAAAACCTCCATAAGAAATGGTGAAATAAACAAAACTATTAAAGGCCCAGTGCAGTCAAAAATGTGATTATCCTGTGTTTATATTTTTCACACTATGAGGTTGAAATAATATTGTGAATATGATGATAATGCCCTTTTGGTGTAAGAGCTGTTTGTAAAGACAGCTAATTTTCAGTTTTCCCCTCTCCGGCCATTCCCATAAATTCTTGCTTGAGAAATGGTCCTTTGCTAAAATGCTATTTTTGTTTCCTTTTTGACCATTTTAATTGAAAACAATCACACTAAGGTACTTAATTTTTACCCAGAAATGATTTGATATTTAGATAGATAAATGTCTACATTAGACCTTTAACAACATGAATTATGAAACCAAAAAATATCAACAACTCTGTGTGACAACAAGCCTGATGAGGGACTAATAACATTGTGTCAATCAAAAAAAAAAACATTGCATTCTGGTCTAATTAAAACATGCATGGAAATGCATTCTGGTCAACGTGCCACACAGCCTGATTGAAATCAACATGGATATACAAATATTTTTGGGAAACATACAAAACTACAATACAATCTAATTTCAATGTGCTGCCCCAATGTTTGAAATGGAGAAAATAGACATGTCTGTGGTTTCTGATAGAGCTATTCTCTGTGTATCTGTGAGCAGATGAAATCCAACACTGGCTACAGTATCCTATTCTGTTTTTGGCTGGCAAGACTGGTCAGAATTGACTCATGGGGGACTCTGAGTCCATAGATAGATAGTGGGGGCAGCATGTGGCCCTCAGCACTTCCCTCCCCCTGAGGAGGTAGAGCTGCAGACTGTTGACCTCTTCAGTTCAATTTTCATAGACTGGCTCTCGGCTCGCGACTCTATCCGTGTCACAGTGGAAACGCCTGTCACAACTGCCTTGCCTGTTTTCATACCTTTTGGCATAGGGATTCGTGTGGCCGTGGCCCGAGTTGACTGCACATCCGCCCCGGGCTAAAAGGAATCACAAAGTAAGACAAAAGCACAGACAAAGGCTTTTTCAAGTATTATTATCATAGACAAGCACGCACAATAGCAACAAGAACAACTTTGTGTACATTTGGTGGAACTAAATTCAAGCTGGCAAGCTATATACTTGTTGCTGTGAATTTTATCATTGTTAAAACATGTGTTGCAGAATTACATGTAAATGAAAGAAATACATTCACACCGATTCAAGAGGGATGACAAAAGTTGGCCATCTTGGATATAGGTTTTCATTAGAATTGCAATATAATTGAAGTGTTGCATTTCTTAACTTTCAAAAAGCTTCCATCCATAAATCTAGCTATCAATTTCTAAATTGTGCAATAAAAAGCCTCTGTTAGTGAGACAGTCCTTGTTCAAATCATCATATAATGTGACAGAGAGAGAGCGATAGAGAGCTTATGTAAATATACTAGAATTTGAATACTCACTACAGACTGAGTTGGCCTGGATAGGGCAGAGGTGCTGGGGGTGATGGTGATGCTGCTGGTCAATTTGCTTGGCGTAGTCTTCCCAGGCATGGCGGTGTTGTTGGGTTGACATGGGGAGCGCAGCACCGTACCTGTGGGTGCCTCCTTGCTCTCTGTGCTCACACAAAGGGGCCTTACTGTCACCGTGGGGCTGCTACTGCTACGGTGTGATGGCCTCTTGAACTGAGCTCCCAGGTGGATGTGGATCTTGTTGTCCTCTGTGGTGGTGATGATACTGGCATTGGAGTTGTAGTTTCGGACAGGCGTCAACGACTGCTTCTCTGGGGTCACCTTGAACACAGCCCGGCCCATGGTGCTCATATCATGGGTCTCAGGGGATGTGGAGGCAAAGGCCACTGGAGTGGTGTTCACTGTGACGATGGAGACGGGGGAGAGAGGTCTGTTCGAGTCTGAGTAGGAGGAGCCCTTACTCCTGTCTGGGGACTTGGCCCTGGAGATGGTGGTGATGGTGACTGGAGACTTGCACCGCTCAGGCCCACCCATCATGCCCTCACCTGGCTTGCTCTTTGAGGACACGGTGGTGGGCTTGGGAACAATGGTGATGCGGGGCCTCTGAAGGCCCAATGTGGGGATGATGGTGGCGCTGGAGAAGAAGTCCTCAGCACGAGGGCCAGTGATCTTCAAGGAGGCAGTGCTTTTCTCGTGATCGGGGGTCACTCGGATGTGCAGCGGCTGGCCTGGCTTTTGGGACATGGTCAGCTCGGGTGGACGAGCGGAATAGTCCCCATTAACCTGAGGGGATAGGGTCTTCTCTGGGGTGGTCTGAGTGATCGTCACTGCATCATTCTTTTTCATCCAAGGTATCCAAGATTTTCTCAGGCCCAGATCAGTGGCTGCAGGGGGGTAGCGCTCCAGCACGGTTACAGGCTTCTTTAGACCCCTCTGTCTCAGGTTGCTCATAATATGGTTCTCCTCCAGGACAGATTTCCTGATGAACACTGCAGGTGTGTCCTCCTCAACAAACTCATTGACCACTACATCTGTCTGCACTGCGGTGGAGGTGACTGGGACATCTACTATCCTCCTCCCATTCATACTGGGACGCAGGGCGCGGCTGTAGCGCTTGGTGACCTCCAGCTCTTTGGTGAGGTTGACCACATCCTGGCTCAGGCTCTTCTTCTTGTCAACCTCCTCCATGGACCTCTGCTGGAGGAGGGAGTAGTCTACCTGCAGCTGGGAGAGCTGGTCCTCCTTGTTCATCAGCTCGTGGATCTTCTCTTTGAGGGCCTGGACGTCTGCCTGCAGGTCTCTGGCTCTGGCCTCTTCTATTTTGCAGCGAATCCTTAACTCAGCCTCCTGGCTCACCGCCTCTCCCTTCTCTATGGCCTTGTTCATGGCGGTCTGACTCTTCATCTCATCCAGCAGCTGAGCGAGAACAATGGCCTTGTCGTGCTCCGTTCGAAACTTCTTCTCCAGTAATTCGTACTCGTCCTCTGTCTTCATCAGGTCACCTTCCACCACCTCTAGCTGTTTTAGGCGGTTTTTGAGTCTTTCGATTTCCTGCGTTAGCTCGTTGACTTTGTTGTGCTCAGCTAGGGATATTTTGTCCTTATTAGCTCTGCTTTTTAATGATTCTCTTTCTGCCTCCTCTAGCCCCTTCATTTGTTTTTTCATCACGTCGACCTTGAAGCTAAGATCCCTGCACTTTTCCTCTTCACTTGCGAGTTTTGTTTTCAGTTCATCTTTCTCTTTAGTAAGCGACGTCACTTTTACCTCCATTTCTGATTTCAGTCTGAGGAACTTTTTGCTCTCCTCAATCAACTTTTCTGTGACTTCCATAACCTTACCCTGCTCAGTTTTGAACATCTTATTTAAATCATCGCTCTTTAGCTCCTCTTGTTTTATTCTCTCAGTCATGTTCTTCCTCTCATCCACTAGTATCACTGTAAATGACTTCAGCTTCATCAGGTCATCCTTTAGGCCCATCTCTGCTTTCTCAAGTCTCGATTCAGAGTTCTCCAGTTCTTTCATATGTTTTTTAACTGTGTCCAGCTCACCAGCTAAGTCATTTGCCAGTCCTTTCTCTCTTACTATGTTAACATGAAGTGTTGCACACTCTGATTTGTTCATGTTGAAAGTTCTCTCCAGTTTCTCCAGCTCCCCCATTCTCTTTTGCAATTTTTCCACCTCCAGCCTCAGCTCCCGGCCAGTGGTCTCCTCGTCTTGTAGCCTCTTCCTTAGCTCCCTGGCTTGGCTCTCTGTCTTGGTGATCTCCTCATCCTTGCCCTCCATCTCCAGGACTCTCTTGCGCAGTGTCTCCAGCTCCGCCATGAGGCTGGAGTTCCCACCCCCCTTGCTGATCTTGTCCCTCAGCTCTAGGAGGTCTTCCTCTGACTTCTGCAGTGCCTTGTTGCTTTCCTCCAGCTCCTCGATCCTGTGGGCCAGGCTTGCCAGCTTCAGGCGGAGCTGGCGGCTCTGGAACTCCTGGTTGGCCAGCTTGGCAGTCATCTCCTCACGCTCCTGGGTGAACTTGGTGGCTTTGCACTCTAGCTCCACCTCGAGTTTGTGGACCTTCTGGCTGTCCTCCTTGGCGTTGCCGCTGACAGCGACCAGTCGCTGTTCTCTCTCCTGGAGCTCGCTGCTGAGGTTCTGGACCTTCTGGCTCTGCTGGTCGATCTGCTCGATGTGGAGCTGCCGCTCGTCCACCAGCATCAGGACAAAGGACTTGAGTTTGACCAGCTCCTCACGGACCTTCTCTAGCCTCCTGCTCTGATCCTTGTCTTTACAAGCCTGGTACACCTTATCCTGCTCCAGCAGCTCCTTTAATCTGGGAGAGGGAGAGAGAATGTGACAGAGATGGAGGAAGTGAGAGAGATATGAAGTGTGATTGAAATTCTCTATTTGAGATTTTCAGATGTTGCTCCTGATGTAATAATGATTGATCCCCTTCTATATTAAGACACTGTGAATCTACTACATTGTAATTACACCCACAGGAACAGTGTACAGGAACAATGTAGTTACCTACTGCTACATAGCACTTATAACTATTGAACCTATGAGTTTGTAAAGTACAAATAGTAAAAAAAATAAAGGCATTAACAGAATGAATGAAAAAGTATTCTAACTCAACATTTCTCACAAATCTCCAAAGTTACTAACATTTCAAACATTTATTTGTGATAGGTAGCATGTGAGACACTGAAGTGAACTACACTGTATAGATTGCCCTGTTAGTGTGCACTTGCACATCTCTGTAGTTCCCAGAGTAGAGGAGCCTGACCAGACTCAAAATGAGTTCCTTACCCCCAGCCCAGAATCCCGTGGGCAGTGGTGGGAGCTGGAATGGGAGGGAGGCAGGCAAGCAGAAGAGATGGCAAAGGCATGATAGGAGAGGGAACAACAGGAGGGCAGATTAGAAGCCTGAACCCTCATGTGATTCTCCTCAACAGGGGTAACCCTGCCCTTCACACAGAGCAAAGGACCACAACATCAGAGATATGCTAGCTAAACTGTAAAAACACAACCAGTGTCCTTAATGTGGCACACTGCCAACCTAGGGCCACCGAGTGAACCTTAACGGAATTATGTTAGTAGATGTTTAACTAATCTCTGCGGGAGTCTCTCTGTCCAAGTGCTATAGAGAGTCTGCTGACTGCAACAGGTCCCCATCCATATGGGAGACACACTAGAAACACATTAAAATCAGGAGTGAGTTCTGCACATCATTGTCCTTGGTTGAAGCCTGTTACTTTGTATTACAAACATTCTCCCTGCATGGCACATTACCCAAATCCACCAGGAGCCAGTCTAACAACAATGATCGCAGCCAGATTTCACTGTTTTCTCAAACTTTCAACAGCTTAAGCTATCAGACTTACCGACTGCTAGTCAGGAGGGATGCATAGCAGGTAGGTCCATGCCTAGTGTGTTTTGGATAGTGCAGGAGCTGAGCTGTATGCAAGCAGGCAGCGGCTCTCTCTCACAGGGTCATGAGAGGGCCCCCACTCCACAGGGACTTAGCCATCACATTCCAAACATGTCATCAATGGACAATGAAAGGTGAATGTTGTGTAAAACTAGCCCTGCTCCACTTGCGGGTGGTGATGTCATCCCTCCTCCCATTCATGGCACAGAATGGTGCTGCCCTTGTTTGGCCACAGAGGAGGAGTTCAAGCCAGGGGGGGAAGGCTTTTCACACCATCTTTCCTGTTCCCCTCTTTCTTTTCTTTCTCTCTCCTCCAACAGAGAGGGGGAATTGTATTTGTGAGAAATACAGTAGATTTGCAGCAGCCTTTTGGACCAGAGGTAAAGTGATACTAAGTTAGTAGTGTCTTTCCACTTTTCATATTCTAGCTGGTGTCTTGCCTGACCCAATTGTCTCTTGTCCTTCTTGCGGCCAACCGTGTTTCCATAGAAACAAGGGGAAAGTTTTGTTTCGGGGAGAACAATGTCACACTAGTGCCAGACCCTCTAGTTCATTATCTTCTGTCCCTTGAATGCAAAGGGAAGCAAAGTGGTAGAACAAAATAATGTCTGTGTAGGATGCTACTACTACATCCATAGTACACAGTGTAATGAATAGATGCCGAATCCCAAGGTGGGATAAAAGTAGACCAGAAAGACTCCTGCCATATGGGCCAAGCTCTTGTTTCTGTACTGCAAGGA
The DNA here is from genome assembly GCF_036934945.1 of Oncorhynchus masou masou. NCBI lineage: Eukaryota > Metazoa > Chordata > Actinopteri > Salmoniformes > Salmonidae > Oncorhynchus > Oncorhynchus masou. The sequence goes on along the minus strand of NC_088230.1, from coordinate 27,217,811 downwards.
AGCTTAATGAATAAATACACCCCTAGAACGCTAGTCTGTCGCAGGAAGGTTGCAGATATTTGTAGCACTGCAATGCTCTCACCATTAAAGCACATACAGGATCTCTCACCCACACTACAGTTCCTGGTTGGGGAGCAACACTTGGAGTCTTGTTAAAATGGAATCGTGCAAATACCACACAGACGATGTCACTCGTCATATGAATCCTAAAACCTGCGTCACGAGGTCCAGGGTGGCCTTCAACACAATCTGCCTGGCAGCTGTCGAGAAGAAAAGGCTCCAGATTAAGGGAAATAGAGGAATTAACTGTTGCATGACTCACCACAAATATTTACCATTAGCTACCACTGCATTTCAGGAGAGAGGAATTATACAACAAGGCTACTTCAAGGTATGCAGAAAGTCTTACTGAGGAGACCACGTTTGCGTTCCAAATGGCACCCTATTCCCTTTACAGTGCACTACTTATGACTAATATTGTTGTGCTACAAGATACCTCCTGGATTCCACCATTCTCAGTGGTGATGGTAGTGTTTCATGGCATTATGAATACGTCCTTTATCAGATGACCAGTGTGTTCCCTGGTGGTCAGGGCTATTCATAGGAATTCTGTTGACAGAGGCCTATCAGTGACGTCTAGCAGAGAAGGTCCAAACCTCCCATACCACATGTGGCCAAAGCCAAGCCCACAGGAGAGACTAAACTAATGACACACCAATTAATATAACGATTACTATTTTTTATTTTTTTTATTTTTTACTTTGAACAGAAAGGAAGTCACATTTGAGAAAAATCCCTCTACTCAGGGAGAATGTTTTCCTCTGGGAGAGTCTCATCTTGTCTTTTTTTTCAGTTTAAAGTAACACATTTGGAAAACGGAGATGGCCATATCACTATGTTTTAATGTAGGGAAAACATATCTATCTTCTTGCAAGAATAACTACTAACAGAAGACCTGATAGAAAAGGAGTAGTGGTAGAGGTTCCACCAGAGTGGAGCAGATGTCTCTCTCTCTCTCTCTGTGTGCACTGACCTGCATCCTTTCACAGGTGCTCAGGGTTGTCCAGTCTATGACATCACCTATAGTGAGTGAATGTCTGAGATGACTGCAGCTGGGAGGAATGTGTTATCACACGGTGCTGAGAGAGCGGGGGAGGTGCGGAGGGTAAAGGTCATCGGTGGGGGTTGATGGGGGAGGCGCGGAGGGGAAGGGTCATCGGTGAGGGGTGAGTGGTGAGGGGTGGGGGTTGATGGGGGAGGTGCGGAGGGGAAGGGTCAACTGCGGGGTCGGGGTTGACGGGGCAACTGCAAATCTGTGCGTCAGAGAGCACAAGACAAGAGCATGTAAGTATCTAGTTTGCAGTACACAGACTCCCACACACAAAGCACATGCTGCTTTACAAAATCTTTCAAAACTCGAGACTGAGAGAACCAGAGATGGACATCTGCTCACCAGATGAGTAATGATGTTGAGGTGACCACATGTTTGGAGACGGAGTATAATCATGTTCATGCATTTGAATTGTGCAGAAGTCACTAGTCTGTCATTTCCCATGTTGCTGAATGTGACCCACTCAAACCAAATAGGAATATAAAACCCCTCGAATGTATTATTTAAACATGTCATATATTTAACTCCCTCTAAGACTCCACTCATATAAACCTAGCTAAAGGCTTTAACTAAATGTATGGTTGTTGGTCAGCTTGTTGTTCTCAGCCTGCTTAAAGGAATAATTTGGGATTTTGAGGCCCTTTAACTAAGTCAAATCAACTTGTGGATAACATTTTCATGTCCAGTATGAAGGAAGTTCGACAGTTTCGTGGGCCAATGCTAACTAGCGTAAGCACAGTGACTGGAAGTCTATGGGTGTCTGCTAGCATGTTGGCTGTTTTCAACAAGGTAATTAGACTCTGAAGTCATGGGCTGTCTTCTCCACGCTACGTCCAACAGACCGTGAAATCTCTGTGAATTTGTTCACTAGTTCACTGAACCAACCACTCTACATGTCCTCCAACTCAGAAAAACAAGGCAGTTCTCAGGTAGAGCACAGGTGGGGTACTAGGATTTCAAGGGCATTCCTCAAAATCATTAAGTAATGTGAAGCCCTACATGACTATGCAGATATGTATTGGGTCCATGGAAAGACTGGATGTGTCTCAAATAGCACCTTGTTCCTTATATAGTGCACTACTTTTAACTAGGGCCCATAAGGCTCTGGTCAAAAGTAGTGCACTATGTAGCGAATAGGGTGCCATTCTGGATGCTGGGCTGTATGTCTGAAAAACACAGAGTGTATGCCGGGAAGCTTCGGTGTCTGGCATTTACTGTCTGGCAGAGTGGGTAACATCCTCTTGTCTATTTCTCACAAACAGAGATAGAAACATCTCACCACTGCAGCGGTGGACTTAGTGATTTGGAGGCCCCAGGCAGAGGCCAGTCTGAGGACCCCTCAGGATTTATAGTAAAGACATGTCATTTAACTGTTTAATTTTTTTTTTTATGTTTTACCTTTTAATGTGCCATGAACACAGTCATGATGTTTTCATCTGATTGTCAAACAAATCACTTAAGTGTCCTTGTCACATTCATCCAAAATAAATCCAGCATCCGAACAGTGCACTGTGCACCCGTCAACTTTCCTTTAATTAGTAAGTGACTGAAACTACACTGAATCAACGTTGTGAACAGGGCACAATTGCCCATACCACAACTGCATTTTATCTACGTTAATTTTCATGCACTTTTGAATTAGGTACTGTGATGAGATCCTGAAGCCCATTGTTGTGCTGTTCATCTGCCGACATCACCTCATTTTGTTAAGGTATCTGGGACCAACCAATGCATATCTGTATTCCCAGTCATGTGAAATCCATAGATTAGGGCCTCATTTATTTATTTCAATTGACTGATTTCGTTATATGAACTGTAACTCCTTTGCAATTGTTGCATGTTCTCACCGAAGACAGCATCCAAGCAAGCGAAACAGCGCCCCCTCTGTCTTACTATATGTAGCCCATGTATCTGATGCTGTCAAGACAAAAAGAGTATGACATGCCATAATCTTTTTGGCCAGACAGCATCAGATACATGGACTACACATACATGTCCTCTGCCTCGACGACGATTGCAGTATTATCAGCAGCACCTGTCTTTTTACTAAAGAAATGCCTATTGTATCCACCTAGAGTCTAAGGGCCCAAGGCTGGGTTTCTACTCAGCTAACATATGGAATTGTTTTAAGATGGTCATACCAATGATAATTTAGCTATTTTCATTTTTAGAAACCCTGCATGAATAAAAACTACAGGTATATATTATTTGATCAAACACCTATTAGCCCACAGAAAAGCCTTTTAATAACTGATTCATACATGCAAAAACATGTTAAAAAAATTATCAAAAGGAAGTAAGTTTTGAAGTGTCTGTCCTATATCTGAGAGATTTAAGAAGCCCTCAAAAAAGATGTATACCTTAGGGACTCCCGGGTGGTGCAGTGCTAGCTGTGCCAGCAGAGACTCTGGATTCGAGCCCAGGCTCTGTCGCATCCGGCCGTGACAGGGAGGTCCATGGGGCGACGCACAATTGGCCTAGCATCGTCCGGGTTAGGGAGGGTTCGGCTGGTAGGGATATCCTTGTCTCATCGTGCACTAGCGACTCCTGTGGCAGGCCGGGCGCAGTGCACACTAACCAGGTCGCCAGGTGCACGGTGTTTCCTCTGACACATTGGTGCGGCTGGCTTCCGGGTTGGATGCGCGTTGTGTTAAGAAGCAGTGTGGCTTGGTTGGGCTGTGTTTCGGAGGATGCATGGCTTTCGACCTTTGTCTCTCCCGAGCCAGTACGGGAGTTGTAGCGATGAGACAAGATAGTTACTACTAACAATTGAATACCACAAAATTGGGGGGGGGGGGGGGGGGATACCTCCTTTTACGTGGAAATGCCCTAGTCACTCCCATATATTTTTCGGCCCTCTACCGGGGTTACTTTCAGACGAGAGTCTCGTGGCACTTGTGGGGGTTGTAGAGCAGATTGTGCTCATTAGATTCTCATCTTTCCAGAGAGGGGTATGTCCAAAACCGTTCGGACGCTTCACATGCTTTCGTGAGAAGACTCAGCCAGTACACTACTGAAGGAGCATGTATGTATTTGCATGTATGGAAATATAATGAACAACGTGAAAAACATATGAACAAGAGGCAATTAAATAATTGAGGGCATTCATTATAGAAAATTATAATTGACTGAAATGATTTGTGTACACAGCGTTTTATTTGGAAACGCAGGGCAGCTTTTTTCTCATAGAAGAAGACATATACAACACAATTTGTTCCTCAAATAGGAACAGCCAACCATCAGTTCCTTACATAAGCCCACTGGTCAATAAGCATGCAATCCACTGTCAAAACACTACCATATTTTCATGTTGTGGGTAAATGGTTCAGTGAGGCATGAGTTCTTTCCATTGGGGAGTGTTTTACACCTGGAGTAGCACTGTAGTGTTCTGATGGTGAGGGGCCATTTATGACCATGCATTATCAGATAGACAGATCCCTGCTCTGGGTCTTATCACATTACTCAGATTACTGATTTTACTTTAATGCATTCAGTTGTGCAACTGACTAGGTATCCCAAATGCCCCTTTGTACATAGGTGATGATGTCAGTGGTTCTGTCCTGACTTGCAGGTCTTTAAGTCTACATCCCAAATGGCACCCTATTCCTTACATAGTGCACTACCTTTAACCAGAGCCCTATAGGCCCTGATCAAAAGTAGTGCACTACATACGGAACAGGGTACCACTGAGGCACTTTACTGGGGGCCAGATTAGATTGACATCTGGATTCCACCTCTGTTATGAGCCTCATAAATTCCGCTTTGGAGCATCATGCTGGTATTGTATTTTTTAAATGACATCCTTCTTGTTTTAAAGTAACTGTCCAGTGTTTCCAAAGTTCTATGAAATATGACCTATAATTACCATATGGGTGAAAATAGTTTTCCTTACAGAAAATGGTAATTAAGCATGTTAAAAATCAGCTCTTCTGTGTTGGAATGGTGTGGGCGTATTCCAATCATAAAAAATATTAATGCGAGTAGACCGCTGATTGGCCAGTTTAGGATGACATCATCCTCCATGAGGAAATAGCAAGTATTTTTTTTTAAACAGTTTGTTTCAGATGCAAGTTTTCTGTTTTTTTAATGCAATCTTTTTTTTTTCAATTTATACTTTGGCCACAAATTCGAGTATAGGATGGGTCAACAACATTATTTGGTTATGAGTTAACAATTTGAATTTTTAAAATTGAGATTTTCACTGGACAGTTACTTTAAAGCCATAGCCAAAAACATAGTTGGTCTCACAGTAGGATAAGTGTATTTGATGGGAAATGACAGCTTGTTAACAATAAAGGTAAATGGGTGTGTTATTAATATAACAGCAATGCCATTAGAAAAGTAATCTAAGTAATATTGCCATAATACTGTGAATCATAGCTATAGCAACATGTATTTCACTATGTCAGTATCTCTTCTATATGGTGTGTTCATTGACAATGGTGACGTCAGTGCTCTCCAACCCTGTTCCTGGAGAATCAGATTAGTTACAACGGGGGTTGGAGTGCAAACCTACAGGAGAGTAGCTCTCCAGGAGCAGGGTTGGAGTGCAAACCTACAGGTGGGTAGCTCTCCAGGAGCAGGGTTGGAGTGCAAACCTACAGGAGAGTAGCTCTCCAGGAACAGGGTTGGAGTGCAAACCTACAGGAGAGTAGCTCTCCAGGAACAGGGTTGGAGTGCAAACCTACAGGTGGGTAGCTCTCCAGGAACAGGGTTGCAGTGCAAACCTACAGGAGGGTAGCTCTCCAGGAACAGGGTTGCAGTGCAAACCTACAGGTGGGTAGCTCTCCAGGAACAGGGTTGGAGTGCAAACCTACAGGAGGGCAGCTCTCCAGGAACAGGGTTGCAGTGCAAACCTACAGGAGGGTAGCTCTCCAGGAACAGGGTTAGAGTGCAAACCTACAGGAGGGTAGCTCTCCAGGAACAGGGTTGCAGTGCAAACCTACAGGAGGGTAGCTCTCCAGGAACAGGGTTGCAGTGCAAACCTACAGGAGGGCAGCTCTCCAGGAACAGGGTTGGAGTAAGAAACCCTCCTGTAGGTTGTGTGTGTGTGTGTGTGTGTGTGTTTTTTGGTTTTACTATCTATGTGTAGGACCAGAGGTCCTAGCAAGGCAAGAAAAATTGTGACAAGTTGGGACATTTCGCCGTTCCACACAAGGAACAAAAACTATTTTAGGTTTATAGTTTAGGGTTAGAAATGGTTTAGAATTAGGTGTTAAGGGTTAGGTTTGGGATTAAAGTTAAATTAGGTTTAGGGTTAGGGAAAATAGAATTTGGAATGGGAATCAAATGTTTGGTCCCCACAAGGATAGGAAAACAAACGTGTGTGTGTGTGTGGCAGAGAAGAGCTGTAGCATGGCATCAGAGCAGAGGGCTGTGGTGTGTGACGGTGTGATAGTGACGCCAACCCTCTCCCACCATGGCCGAGATTGATTTCTCTTTCATCCCTCATCATGTCCTGTTTCTCAACATCCCTGTGACACACAACTAATTCTGTAGTAAACATGATGTACGTACTCGCATGGAATGAGATAGGAACAGGCAAATCTCACTCACACACACTTCCCCTCACCTCTCCCTCTCCTGTTCCAGTAGGTTGGTGAAGTCATCACTCTTGTTCATGAAGTCGGTGTGTTTGCGTTTCTCATTGTCCAGCTCGTTAACTGTGCGGCGGTGACACTTCTCAGCTAGCAGCAGCTGCTCCAGCATACGCCTATAAGTCTCGCGATGCTTCTCCTCCAGCCGGTCCAACTGATCAACATATTAGAGGGTCTTCAATGACAACCACCATGGTTTCGTCCCAAATGGCACCCTAATACCAAATTAATGAGCTACTTTTGACCAGTGCCCATACCAGGGCCCATAATTGTTTAGAAGTGCAATAGGGAGCCATTTGTCTGACTCATTCATACACTGGTATCTATCCAATATATTCATTAAACATTGACTTGTTAATTAGCACAGCTAATGGCTAGCTACATTTAATCTATATTCATTTTGATATACATTTCTATCGTGGCACTGTCTTACCTCTTGCATGGGCATCTGGTAGACGTCGTCCCCTAGCGTTGAAGTGTTGTTGGTCAGTAGGCTGTCTCTCTGCAGGGCCTGGAGGGGTTTGATGGGGGCAGCTGAGCCGTAATGGGCCTCCAGGGCTTCGGGTTGGGGACGCTCTGACTTCAGCATGTGGATGATGTCCTCTCTGGCCTACAGACACGAGGAGCAGGGGGACACGTTAGGTCACCTAAGAACCATTTAAACAGAGAGACAAAGACAATAACCTTCTTTTTACTTTGATATGCTTTATTCTAGATGACAATAAAACCACTTCAAACTGACAGATGTGGCTTTGTTATTGTGATTAGAGAATGAGTTTTTTAAATTTTTTTAAGTAGTTTATGAGCTGTCAGAATGGTTGGAGAATATCCAGGAGAAACCATATACAATTATTTGGAAGTATGATCATCATATTGACATGACCACAGGGTGGGGCAACTATTGAAAATAAACAGTTGATTTTATGGTTTTTCCAGCACTGTGATCTTAACTCTCCCCACAGGGTGGCGCTGTTCTAGTCAGACCCTTGAGTGTCTCCTTTCATTCAAATGCAATTTTCATAACACAGGCTGTTTCTCAAATGTCACCCTATTCCCTATGTAGTGCACAACTTTTGACCAGAGCCCAAAACTATATAATGTGCCAGTCGGGACACAGTTACACAACAATACCCTTCTTTATCGTCACACCACTGTTCTATCATTAGTCATTTAGATAGTATGAATCATTCTTCAGTGTTGATCAGACATTCAGAGCATGTTGGATTTCAACATGTTCAGGGTTGGATTTAAATATGTTCAGGGTTAGATTTCAACATGTTCAGGGTTGGATTTCAACATGTTCAGGGTTACATTTCAACATACGGTGTAGTAGGAGGGCTGGTTGTTTACCCCAAGTTGCAACTTTGGAAAGTCATCAACACACCTAAACAAATCAGCTGGATGGAGCGAGGGTTGAGGATAGAACAAACAGCAGCAGCAGCCCTCTCTCCCTGGAGGTTTGTTTAGAAGTGGAACTCTAAATGGAACTCTTTAAGCAGCAGGCTTAACACTGGACAGCCCCTAGTGGTCTCTGCTTCTTGCTCAGAGTGGGGCAGGGTTGGAAGGGACCAGAGTTCATGGCCGCTGACACTGAGGTTGACTCCCCAGCAGTGAGCCAGTAGGATGACTCCTGGTTACACTAACATGTCAAGCCTGACACTGATGTTACCACCAGCCAAATATAACCAAAACCACTGACCTCAATGTTAGCAGTTAGCACACAGCAGCACAGTGTGAAGAAACTCTGATTGCATTCCAAATGGCACCCTATTCCCTATATAGTGCACTACTTAATTATTATTTTTTTTTTACCAGAGCACTGTCAAGGGAGTAGGGCGCCATTTGGGACGCAGTAATGTTAGAAGTTACAGTAGCTAGCACACAGCAGCACAGAGTTAGTGGCGAATCTCTCACCTGCACCTCCCCCTCCATGACCCCCAGCAGACGGAGAAAATCCTCCTTAGAGAGTTCCGTCACCCATGCTGCATTCTGTTGTCCTCTGCAGCTCTCTGGGGTTCTCTGGGGCCTTTTCACCTTTCCAGGCTCCACTGTCTGGATCTTCCCCTCCTTCTGTTTCTCTAGTGTGTTCTCCTCCTCTTTGGTGAAGGCTTTGGTGGGCTGGGTAACCCGGTTTATCTGTCTGTCATCTGGGCCCTCCATGGCTGTGCTGCTCCTGGACCGCATTCTCACCTTCAGGGGGAAAACGGACAACAGGGAATTGCACTTTGTCTCTGTTTTTTTTACTTTAAAATGTATGCCAAGCAAAAACCATTATCGCATTTTAACGAACCATATAACTCTATGCACAAGGATTACTTTCAACAATTTCCACAAATTTTACAAAAACTAATTTAGTGAAAGAACTGTGCAGAGCAAATTTTTAGGATGGAATTCTGGTCAAATCTCCCTCTGGGTTTTATGCGACCACGTTTTCCAAAGACTTAAATATCTGCTCAGATTCAATATTCCAAGATGTCTGCAGAAAGAATGGGGTGTCAGCTATGACATTGACACCTTGAGTTTGAAAAAATCTCTTGTTATTGAATTACAGTAAGTGAAGTGGATTTACACCCGGTAATGGAATTCTGGTAACGGAATTACATCATGGAGCCCTGATCTGTATTACACATGAAATGCATAATTGTGCATATTAGTGTCATTCTCCTTAAGTTTTGCAAGTTTTGACATCAGAGAACAGTAAAATAGAGAACAGTATAGTTCAGAACAGTATAGTTCAGTACAGTAGATTATAGTTCAGTAGAGTTTATTACAGTACAATAGACTGTACTATACTCTACTTTTCGTTATTGTACTGTGCTCTATCACTGTGCTGTGCAGTACTGTATTGTACTCTACTGTGGTCTACTCACTGTACTGTACTTTGCTATCCAAACATGTGAAACTTAAGTCTATGATAGGTTTAGTTTTGGTCCCAGACCGGTCCGTCTGTGAATGTTAACATACAGTAAATGGAAAGAGAGCGGGCTCATGGGAGCTGGGAGAGGTGACATTAACTGGAGAGAGAGAGCGAGACGGAGTGGGGGGAGAGAGAGCGAGACAGGGAGGGAGGGAGCGAGTGAGACAGGGAGGGAGGGAGGGAGCGAGCGAGACAGGGAGGGAGGGAGCGAGCGAGACAGGGAGGGAGCGAGCGAGACGGAGAGGGAGCGAGCGAGACGGAGAGGGAGAGAGAACAGTCCATGACTTGGGTGGCTGGAGGCCTTCCTCTGACCCCGCCTGGTATAAACATTTTTGGGCCTTTCTCTGACTGGTATAGAGGTCCTGGATGGCAGGGAGCTCAGCCCCAGTGATGTGATGGGCCTTAAACACTACCCTCTGTACCACCTTGTGGTCCGATGCCAAGCAGTTTCCATACCAAGCGGTGATGCAGCCAGTCAAGAAGCTCTCAGTGGTGTATCTGTAGAACTTTGAGGTTCTGTGGGCTCATGCCAAATCTTTTTAGCCTCCTGAGAGGGAAGAGGCGTTGTCGTGCCCTCTTCATGACTGTGTTGGTGTGTGTGGATCATGATAGATCCTTAGTGATATGGACACCAAGGAACTTGAAGCTCTTGACCAGCTCCACTACTGCCCAGACGATGTGAATGGGGCCAGTAAAAAAGCTTGTACAAGAGAACAAATGTAATTCATGTAATCTCAGTCACGTTTAACTATTTCCTCTGTGATGTCACATACTCTCGCTCACCTCTGAGTGATGCTCCGTGTCATTCCTGCTGAACTCCCAGAGTGCATAGCATTTCATACTGCTCCCCTTTTCTGTTTCTTAAATTGCTGTTATTGATTGTGATTAGGTGTGGGACCCAACCTAGTGAGTGAGAATGGTCTAGAAGAATGTTCTCATGGGAACTTTTAACAACATCTAGAACCAAAAGAATATTATGAGGCAAGTAGCTATAATATCAACTGTGTTCTTCTAACCTGGATAAACTAATATATTCAGTGTGATGTTAATGCATCAAAAAACAGGTGACCTTGAATGGTAGGCTATATAAACCCACACCAATACAGGACTGCCATGACTTTACAGTATTCATGTGTAACTTTAATCTCGTTCACCAGACACCTCCCCGCTATGCTCAATTAGCCTGGGCAGAAGGTTACTGTAATTGTAACTACAGTATATGTAGTGGGTTAGTTACTGCCTTTACTGCTGCTTGGACACTCTGCACTCTGCACTTATAATAAAAGAGAAACAAGAACATTTCCTGGCCAAGCGCTCTTGGCCCCCAACTGTGCCAGCCAAGTCGGATCCATTGTTTCCATTGTCCTACAATCTAGAGAGCCAGAGACAGGCTTTCCATCATCTCACACCAGGGAGCTAGGCTACAGTGGGCCTGGCCTGGCTGGCCTTGTTTGGACATTGATCCGACCAGTGTGTTTGTTGTGTCTCTGTATTTAGACTCTAAGGAATGAGTCAGCTTCAGAAGCATCATTATCTCTGTGTATCAGAGGTGGATCACGCAATATACTCATAACAGTTGGGCGATTTTGATTAAATATGGAAGATAAATAGATGAAAAGTTATGTTTGAATCAAAATAATCAACTCTCATATCGGGAGTCGTGCTTTGGGACAATGCCAGGGATGATGATGATGATGATGATGATGACACATCAACACAAAAGCCCAGGCAGCAGACAGACACAGGGGATCCATAATCTGCGGTGAGGGTGCTCAGGGAAAGAACACGATTAGGCCAATTCATCTGAATGGGGCCAAAGTGCCCCAAGTTCGCACAGTCTCTGATGAAAGAAGTGTGTGACTCAGACTGAGAGAATCTTGTCAGCAAAATAGTAGCAGCTACTTTAGAGCTGGGCGTTAATAGTCGTTGTTTCAGGGGAGATGCCAAGCGTTCCCGCAGGTACAGTCATGGAGCGTCAGTTTGATTTGAACCAAAAATGAAAAAATGTGGAAAGAAAATAAAGCTAAGACAAGCTGTGGGTGACAGCAGGTAGAATATTGCATTGGGGTGTTTACCTAAAGGTTCTGTATCGAATATCTTGAACAGGCTCTGGGGAAAGGGTGGTAATATTTATGATGTTATTCAGAAGTTGCTTCAAACCATATGAAATCACCCACTACAACGTACATGTTCCCCTCTGTCTCATGCCCATCCTTAAATAACAGTGAAGTTAAAACAGAAAATAAAACTACTATTTGCTGTTGGTCACAACTTGTATTCCACTTATAGGGATGTGATCATGCCAGGCTGGTGTCCCCAATTTACACTTACGCTCATGGTACAGCGTACCATTATGTCTGTCCCAAATGGCACCCTATTCCCTACATTGTGCACAACTTTTGGCCAGGGCCCATTGGTAATAGGGTGCCATTTGGGATGCGACCTAGGATCTTAATTTGATCATCCTGTTTTATGAAAACTTCTATTTTAAACTTGTGGTGTATTTGAGGTTTAAAAAGGCATTTTTGTCATTTTCACTTTGCAATTTCAGACTTGATTTCCCCTTAACAAAAATGTCCATGAATTATAATCCACATAATAATTGTAGGATTATTTTCCTGCTGTAGCAAACTGGCTCAAATTAAGATCCTACATTTGTATGTGAATTCTCTGCCCATGAAAAGAGGGAGGTAAGTAAGGGCAAGACCCCTATTTGTGAGCTGGACCTTGGGCTGGGCGGCATGCACAGCTGTCTGCTGGTGAAGTTTTCTGTAAGTATTTATAGTGGACCCCATCCCTCCACTTGTGCAGTGGGACCCAGAAGGGGAAACTCCAAAAGACTATCACTTTATAAGCCATCAGCATTCTAAACAGATGACAATACTTCTACTCCACAGCTGTAGGTCTCACACACACCAGCAACCAATTGTAAATACATCTTCGCTGCTGCTTGTCAGACTGGGTTGCAGTGCTCATATGATCACACAATTGCGAACTCACTAATTCGCTCCTATGATTCTCTGCACATATTTTTCAAGATTTATGCTACATCGTCTAATATTCAAAGACCCCTGCTATTCATAGAAACAAATGGTGGATAATGATAGCACTTCCGGGCTTCACTCGCACTCCTCCATGGGCATGTGGACAGTGCAGTTAATCTGGGAAACAGACTGGCGGTGTGGGCAAGGGAGTTGGCGGTTTGGTTCAAGGCAGTCCTGTTGTCAGACAACTCATTTGAAATCTATGCTTTGGCTAATTTTGTTCCTGTATAGTAGAGGAGGCTGGTCGGGAGGAGCTATAGGAGGACAGGCTCATTGTAATGGCTGGAATGGAATAAATGGCACGGTATCAAATATATGGAAACCACCATTTATTCCATTCCAGCCTTTACAATGAGCCCGTCCTCCTACAGCTCCTTCCACCAGCCTCCTCTGCGGTATTGTTACAGTGTAAGATTTGATACAGTATCTGGTGCAATCATGGCTATTTGTGGACGGTCACCCAGACCAGCCAACTTAGTCCATGTAAAACTAGGTACTAACAGTGTAACATACACACTTGATTTAGGAAGCAGGTGCAGAAGCTGAATTTTTTTTTTTTGAAGGGGGCAATGTAAATAGTCTGGGTAGCCATTTCATTAGCCGTTCAGGAGTCTTATGGCTTGTGGGTATAAGCTATTTAGGAGCCTCTTGGACCTAGACTTGGCTCTCTGGTACCGCTTGCTGTGTGGTAGCAGAGAGAACAGTCTATGACTAGGGTGGCTGGAGTCTTTGACAATTTTTAGGGCCTTCCTCTGACACCGCCTGGTATAGAGGTCCTGGATGGCAGGAAGCTTGGACTCAGTGATGTACTGGGCCGTATGCACTACCCTCTGTAGTGCCTTGTGGTCAAAGGCCAAGCAGTTGCCATACCAGGGAGTGATGCAACCCATAAGGATGCCCTCAATGGTGCAGCTTTAAAACCTTTTGAGGATCTTAGGACCCATGACAAATCTTTTCAGTCTCCTGAGGGGGAATAGGTTTTGTCGTGCCCGTTTCACGCTTGTCTTGGTGTGCTTGGACCATATTAGTTTGTTGGGGATGTGGACGCCAAGGAACTTGAAGCTCTCAAGCTGCTTCACTACAGCCCAGTAGCTGAGAATGGGGGTGTGCTGGGTCCTCCTTTTCCTGCAGCCCACAATCATCTCCTTTGTCTTGATCACGTTGAGGGAGAGGTTGATGTCCTTGCACCACATGGCCATGTCTCTGACCTCCTCCCTATAGGCTGCTTCATCGTTGTCGTTGATCAGACCTACCACTGTTGTCATCAGTAAACTTAATGATGGTGTTGGAGTCGTGCTTGGCCGTGCCGTCATGAGTGAACAGGGAGTAGAGGAGGGAACTGAGCACGCACCCCTGAGGGGCCCCTGTGTTGAGGATCAGCGTAGCGGATATGTTGTTACCTACCCTTACAACCTGGGGGTGGCCCGTCGGGAAGTCCAGGATCCATTTGCAGAGGGATGTGTTTAGACCCAGGGTCCTTAGCTTAGTAATGAGCTTTGAGGGCACTATGGTGTTGAACGCTGAGCTGTAGTCAATGAATAGCATTCTCACATAGGTGTACCTTTAGTCCAGGTGTGAAAGGGCAGTGTGGAGGGTTGGGGCGGTATGCAAATTGGAGTGGGTCTAGGGTTTCTGGGATAATGGTGTTGATGTGAGCATGACCAGATTTAGAAAGCATTTCATGGCTATAGACGTGAGTGCTACGGGTTGGTAGTCATTTAGGCAGGTTACTTTAGTGTTCTTGGGAACAGGAACTATGGTGGTCTGCTTGAAAAATGGTATTGGTATTACAGACTCAGACAGGGAGAGGTTGAAAATGTCAGTGAAGACACTTGCCAGTTGGTCAGTACACGTCCTGGTAATCCGTCTGGCCCTGCAGCCTTGTGAATGTTGACTTGTTTGAAGGTCTTACTCACATCGGCTGCGGAAAACGTGATCACACAGTCGTCCGGAACAGCTGATGCTCTCCGGCATGTTTCAGTGTTACTTGCTTCGAAGCGAGCATAGAACTTATTTAGCTCGTCTGGTAGGCTTGTGTCACTGGGCAGCTCTCGGCTGTGCTTCCCTTTTGTAGTCTGTAATAGCTTGCAAGCCCTGCCACATCCAACAAGCGTCAGAGCCGGTGTAGTACGATTCGATCTTAGTCCTGTATTGATGCTTTGCCTGTTTGATGGTTCTACATAGGGCATAGCAGGATTTCTTATAAGCTTCTGGGTTAGAGTTCTTCTCCTTGAAAGCGGCAGCTCTACCCTTTAGCTCAGTGAGAATGTTGTCTGTAATCCATGGCTTCTGGTTGGGGTATGTATGTACAGTCACTGTGGGGACGACGTCCTTGATGCACTTGTTGATAAAGCCAGTGACTGATGTGGTGTATTCCTCAATGCCATCGGAAGAATCCCGGAACATATTCCAGTCTGTGCTAGCAAAGCAGTCCTGTAGTTTAGCATCTGCTTCATCTGACCACTTGTTATAGACTGAGTCACTGGTGCTTCCTGATTTAATTTTAGCTTGGAATCAGGAGGATAGAATTATGGTCAGATTTGCCAAATGGAGGGCAAGGGAGAGCTTTGTATGCGTCAATGTGTGTGGAGTAAAAGTGATCCAGAGTTTTTTCCACTCTGGTTGCATATTTAACATGCTGGTAGACATTTGGTAAAACGGATTTAAGTTTCTCTGCATTAATGTCCCCGGCTACTAGGAGCACCGCCTCTGGGTGAGCGTTTTCTTTTTGCTTATGGCGGAATAAAGCTCATTGATTGTTGTATTAGTGCTAGCCTCAGTCTGTGGAAGCCTCAGTCTGTGGTGGTATGTAAACAGCTTCAAAAAATACAGATAAACTATCTTGGTAGATAGTGTGGTCTACAGCTTATCATGAGATACTCTACCTCAGGCGAGCAAAACCTCGAGACTTCCTTAGATGTTGTGCACCAGCTGTTGTGTTATACTAGCCACTGGCCTGTCCGTGTTTGCGCCAGAGCCCGTTGAACTTGGAGTCGCAAACCCTGAAATCCCGCCAGCTTCTTCCTCTTGCAACATGTTGCTTAGCAGTAGCTTAGTCCTTGCTCGTTAGCTAGCAAAATAATGATATGCGCTGTTTTATCTCCAACACTGTGCCCTCCCTGCTTTGAAACAGCCTGAATGTATGATTTACTTGGTACCTCCTTCACGTTTATGTGAATTTTAAAACCACTTCTGACACCATGTAGTATGATCTAAAATAAAGATGTGCGACCACGAGGTTCTAGCTCCAGCCTGTTTATTAACCTAACCCTTGCATATCCTACATAGGTACGGATGCCCCCAAGGAACATCCTACTACACCTGCCCCATGTCTTAACAGAGGCTGCTGTTCTGTCCTATCGATGGGGTTTATAACCCGCCAGCTGTATGTTCTTCATGTCGTCGTTCAGCCACGACTCGGTGAAACATAAGATATTACAGTTTTTAATGTCCCGTTGGTAGGATATAACTACTTTCAGTTCGTCCCAAGTCCAGGTGTGCTTAATGATGGGGAGCAGGTGCGCGTAATGATGGTCCCTGGACGGTGGTTAGTAGACCGGCGACATCAAGCACTGAAGAGGGGGAGTGGGAGTAGGCATGACAAACAGGTGCTGGCAGCTGTCCAAATCCTCCCCAGTTGAATTTGTAGCTATTCAAAAAATGCCTTTGAAATGGAATTATATTCAGCCATGCATGTGACTGAAGACTCCCAATGTGACAAAATATTGGAAGAGGTACATTGATTGTGGCGAGAGTTTATTTTGAAGACCTCGAATCCAATCCTGATGCTGTACAGTAACTCTGAGTGAAGGGGAGGAAAAGCAGCTTAACCAGAGTTCGAGGCGTAACTGATCATACACTTGCCACACAGCTTTACTCCTCTGGGAATAATAATGGTGATAATATGCTGC
Source organism: Oncorhynchus masou masou (assembly GCF_036934945.1). NCBI lineage: Eukaryota > Metazoa > Chordata > Actinopteri > Salmoniformes > Salmonidae > Oncorhynchus > Oncorhynchus masou. The sequence continues at coordinate 27,201,231 of NC_088230.1, read as the reverse complement.
GTCGATTTCACCCCATTTCCAAAAGCTAAATATTATGTTGTGGTCGTCTTGACAACCCTGTATGGGGTACACAGTAGAGAGAGCTGTGTTTAACATCAGAACTTCACACAGCTTTGCACTTTGTTTATCAGATGATTGAGTGAGCTCTCTCTGGGAGTCTGCTTTGCACCATGTTGTATTCATGAGTTCAGCTGCCACTGTCAGTAAGTACCACTGCCAGCTGGGGTTAGGGGGAGGGAACAATCCAAATAAAGCTATCAAAACTAAAACAACGTTACGATAAATCACTTCTAATGAGAACACAGCTCGAAGGGAACCCCCATGACTCTGTGCAGAGATTCTGTACATTTAAAACCCTGGTCACCTCTGGGGAAGACTGATTAGCTACAGCATATTATTATTCAGTCTCCCTCTGTGAGACGCATATCACTGAGAGTTTATAGGTTCAAGAGGAGATCACTCTGTCTTTTTGATGTCACAACTCTCTGTAAATGCAGTGGAAAGCAGTCACTTCCTGAAGTCTCCTACCATCCTAGGACCAAGACAACCGTGTGACCAAAGGTCAGGTGGGGTCACGGGTGACTGAGGGTCCAGACCAGGGTGGTTAAACAAAACTCTGTGAAACTCTGTACAAGAAGGAAAACTGTCTCCATGGGTTCAGACAGACAAAGCTGAGACCAAAGTTATAGACTGTGTAAATAGAACAACATTGTAATCTGGTTATATGCATCTGGTTAGGTTACATATTCCAACAACACCATGTGCTGTGTCAGTTAGTAATGCTATGGTTTGTTATGTGGTATCACACCAAATAAAAATGTCCAGACCACTGATATACATTTTACTAAACCTCTGGGAACAGCTTACCACTGTGTAAATGTAACTCTGCAGACCTCAACACACTACACTGTACAAAGATATAGTCCGCTATTAATATTGAGCGCTTACTGCAGTAAGTGCAGATGTATACAGTGGACTGGGAATAGAATATCACTGGGTCCTGGTCAGGTTCCAATCTGTAGTATTTCCGATCTTAATCTCACTTCCCCCCTGGCCCTAGTCTGAGTCACAGAAGAGACTTCTGTGATTCGTAGAGTAGTATATTTGAGTTGATGATCCACATCCTTTGGCAACATTACATGACAATTATCTGCCACCTTACAAGGGTATGTGAAGTCCGACAATGAGTGAGCAGCAGGGTTCATGGAAAGGCTGGTATAAAATTAGAAATCAGACTCTTGACCAAGTTGTAAGTTCTAAACAACAAGAAGCCGGGTCAGGGGTTTTAGCAGGAATCAGATTGACCATGACTTCCCCTAACATCATCATGCCTCTCCTCTCACAATCCAATTCAATTCCCAGTCAAACAGCAATGAAAATGAATGAGCAAAATGTATGGCATGTTTGTATCTATCTTCGCAAGCCTATGTGCTCATGTCTAATATGTGGCTATGGGTCTAGCAAACTGACATCAGTGGCCAGCTGCAGTCCTCTGTCAAGCTGGCCAGTCTCAAATGCCTTTCTAGTGGAATGACGATGAAGTCACTTCCCTCAAAGCGAGAGACGAAGAGACATCTACGAGGGAGAGTGAAGGGGGGAGAGAGGAAAGTGTGTGAGCAGGGGGATTAATGCTGACTGTGTGTTTTATTCTTTTGGTATTTACAGCCTATTTTCTCCCTAAGCATGAAACACTCAACTATTTGGTTGTCATCAGTTTCCCAGAAAACCCATACTGTCATAACTTCTAAAAGTCAGGACAAATAGGGCGAGGACTAAATTCTTGCAAGAGAAAAAAAAAGACAGCTCACAAAATTGTCTGTAGGACGATTAGACTTATCTTACAGTAAATTTAATATTTTTTCTAAATAACATGCTAATAAGTCTTTATATTAGTAAAGGTGAGTTGAAAGATGTGTTATTCCGAACACAAATTTCAAATGGTCCCTCATTCGGGTGAAAATACACAGTACAGTGGCTCTTACAAAGCTGAATTTAATCAGCTGACCTGCTATAATTTCATTCCCTTTGTTAGGAGCAGTCCAATAGCAAGGGCTGGAAATGATTCTGTGTTGCTTCAGATGCAGCTGTTCGAGCTGATAATGAGTGAAGAATCCAGAGACGCTCTAAATCGCTCTGTGTATGTGCGTGTGTGTGTTTGTGCATGTCTTGGTCCTGCTGTCTATCCCATGTACCTCACCTTCCAATCTTCAGTGTGTAGGCAAGCTGGATGATTTCATGAAGGGTGGGTTGATATGGAATGTTAAATAGCATGGTGGCAATGCATTGCTTCCCTTGATCATTTTCTATGAGGCACACTCTTGAGGGATGTAAAATCACCCACAGCATTTTGCTGACAATGGGTTATTCACTCAAACGATCACATCAGTCATCTCCATTCAACATTCTTGAGATACTTTTTTTTAAGGAAGTGTACATACTGATCTATGGCAGACAAAGATAATATAGTATTATTTCACTGATCTATGGCAGACAGAGATAATATAGTATTATTTCACTGATCTATGGCAGACAGAGATAATATAGTATTATTTCACTGGTCTCTGACAGACAGGGATAATATTAATATTTCATTGTGATATCCTATCAGGTAAGAAGGCAAATGTAATCCATCTCTCTCTAGTCCCTTATTTTGTCGTCATGAGAACAGAGGTGCTGTTGTTATGAAACCAAACATGAGGACCTGCACTGCTGTTTCCATCACTGGAAGATTGCTGAGCTAAATTAGTTAAGTGATCTCATGGTTCACTGTCTTATCACTTGGGCTTTGGCTGCCAGTGAAGTGATGCCACCGACACACAGTAAATCAGATGATTTAGAGACAAGTGCTGCCAGAGAAAGTTACAAGACCACAAGGGAATGCAGAATGACAATCTGAGTTCTAGACAGACTGGAGTAGAGGAGAGACATCCACAGGCAGTCATTTTACGTAACCTTTATTTAACTAGGCAAGTCAGTTAAGAACAAATTCATATTTACAATGACGGCCTACCCCGGCCAAACCTTAACGACGCTGGGCCAATTGTGTGCCGCCCTATGGGACTCCCAATCACGGCCAGTTGTGATACAGCCTGGAATCTAACCAGGGTCTGTAGTGACGCCTATAGCACTGAGATGCAGTGCCTTAGACTGCTGCACCATTCGAGAACCCCCGAGTGTTCATACATAATACCCGTTAACTACAAAACAAACTGACCTATGAGCTGTCTATTACAAATGACAGACATTTTAAACCCCTTGTTCATCCCCCACATAACACACAGGATTTCTGTGTGCAGTTCCTATCACCGATGACAATGATGTGATGACGCAAAGCCACTGAAGCCCTCTCTAATCCGCATGGACTCTAGATCTGATTCAAAATAACTTACAATAAAATCACTGGAAAAAGTTATTAATGAAACGCTCCTTAGAACGCCTAGGGATGAATGGTACCACAGGCTGGCAGAGCCCACATCATACAGTATATGCAATTTAACAGATGCTTTTATCCAAAGCGAATTCCAGTCATGCATGCATACATTGTACATATGCGTGGCGCTGGGAATCAAACCCACAACCGTTGTCGTTGCAAGCGCCATGCTTGACCGACTGAGCCACATGGGACCACTGGCTGACACTGGAGTAACAGAAGGGGTGAGATAGCTCCACTGTTCACTTTGTGCCTTCAAACAGAGGGGGCTCTCATGGAAGAGCTTATCAGAATAAAGCCCTTTGGGTACAGCTATTGTTTTCACCTGGGAAAACGTCTAAGTGGAGAGACAAGATATTATCTGTCCATGTAATGTACTGTATGTCTCCTTAGGTTAAGAAGGAGAGATATTCGTGAACACGAATTACTTCAATTTAACTTGTTCAACTTGTTCTTAGTTCGACTGTTATTCAACTTGAACACGTTTGACATGTTTCAAAGACTTTCACAGTCCTGAGAAAGTTGATCAACCATTGCAGTGGTTGGCAACAGGTGGCCCGTGGGCCAAGAAAACAGCATGCCATCGTTTTTTTGATCATAAAAGATTGAAATCACCAGGAATTCTGCTGAGAGAGAGAGAGAGAGAGAGAGAGAGGGAGCTAAAGCTTTCTTCTGGTAAAATATGTAATCAATGAACCTCTTAATGTACCATTTCCTAAGTTGAGCCTGGACCGGACGTCAGAGAGAGTGGCAACAAAACTAATGTTCTTTACCAACTCACTGATTCACAATGTGTACCACTCTGACCCATTCATGACTGGGTCAACCTCTACACTCATGGGTTAATGGATGTTATCAAGAATGTATCAATACTGAACCATGGACTGAAACAGAAACGACATGTATGTTTAATTCTAAGTAACATCTTATTCATTATAGAGAACTACTGTCTATAAAGTCATTCCCAGTAGACACAAGTCTTTCACGAAGTACAGCAGTGAATGTAGCAATTCATTCCACTTTATGAATGGAATTTTTCCTTACCTGTTCTCAATGGTTCCAAATCACAGGTGACGACAGGTTAAAAAGTGAATATCTGAGTTACTGAGAATCAAGTCACACAGTAAAAACAGTGTCTCCTCAATGTCTCAATGCACTTCAGTTACCTTGACTGTGTGTGTCAAAAAGAGACAGCATGATAAAGCTAGATTTGTCAAAAGATATCCATCCTCTCTCCTGTTACTCTTCTCTTCTACCTTGCTTCTCCTCTTCTCTCCTGTCAAAGTTAGAGGCAATGAAAAGCCGTCTGAAGCTTTGTCCTAACCCAGGGGTTTGGGTCAGCAGAGTCACAGTGAGGCGATGCGTGAGTGAGTGAGTGAGTGAGTGAGTGAGTGAGTGAGTGAGTGAGTGAGTGAATGAGAGACCAGCAGACAAGAGGAGGTGGTCAGAGTTGCTTCAACTGTCACTTTTTGCCACAGTTTTCCCTTCAAATAGAGATATCCAGAGATAGATGGAGAGGAGGGTAGATACTGTAAGTGCATACAGCCTTTGTCAGAAGCCAAGACCCTGCCTTTTCCCCTGTTGTTCCTGGGCAGGAGAGTGTAGAACTCTTGAGTGTAGTGGAGAACTATATTTAACAAGTGTTCTCAGTCACTCATGGCTGTTAGCAGCTGAGCAGATTGAAGGAGGCTTTTCCAAGCCTCTCAGACAGCTGAAATATCCCACTCTGAAGCAGACAGGGGAAGTCCAGCTCAACCACTCCCACCAGAGCAGAGGCAGAGCTCAATCTCTGCCTGGTTAGTCAATGCAGTCATCTTTTCTAAGAAGCAAATGAGAAAATTGCAGATAAATAATATGAGATCACCATTTTGCCTTCAACCATTTAAGCAGGGTTGGGGAGTTACTAATTACATGTAGTCAGTTATATGTCATCTGATTACAAACAAAGTATTGCCCTGTAGTCAGTTACATTACCAGCAAAAATATTGCAATCAGATTAAGAATACTTTTGAAAAACTAGATGATTACTTCTTGGATTACTTGTAAATTCAGGAAGTATGTTTGCATAAAAATGTATTATGACACCTTCCTGCTTTCAAAATGACACCTGAGCGAGTCTGACCTTAAGTCAGAGACCACTATGATGACACACCAAATGATGAGCACAAGTCAGAGACCACTATGATGACACACCAAATGCATTTGATTTAATCTTCATCTAATGCCTCTTAAGGGGAAAGTAATCCAAAAGTAAACAGATTACATTACTGAGTTTGGGTATTCTAAAAGTTATGTTACTGATTACAATTTTGGACAGGTAGTTAGTAACTAACGGATTAGATTTAGAAGGTAACCTACACAACCCTTCAGAAGTTATTTTATTATTTTGTGTAAAAGGTAGTCCAACATCCATTGGTTTGCTCAACAATTTTTCAAAAGAAGGATTAGACTACTGATACTGCACAGGGGCCAAGTTAGCCTTTTCAAACCAAAATAATTTATCGAGAGCCATAAATATGAGAACATTTGTTCCCAATAAAAACAAGTCAAAACATGGCAATATAAATGAAGAGCAGTTATCCACTCCTGTGAGAGTTCTGCTGCCTTAACAAACAGGCTCTGTTGACACCAAAGGGTCATCGGCTTTATTGGGCAGGGGTGTATGACCTTAGTCACGTTGTAATTTACAATGGCCCTTCGCACCGAGCCACTTGAACAACACGTCTTTGTTTCAATTATGGTATTCATGTACCGTAAACATTCACTGTGAGAGAAACTCCAGCCGCATCACCACTCACCATTATATAGAAAATAATAAACTCAACTTGTCGACTCTTTCCAATAAAACTAACTTAAAGCTCAATTAATCAAGTAGTTTCTATAATGACACATGAAAGCTGGAACTTCAGACAGTTGGTAGGTCTCCTTGTTGAAACAACATGGCATCTGAGGTGTGTCCCAAATGGCAACCTATTCCCTATGTAGTGCACTACTTTTTACCAGAGCCCTGTGGAGCCAGGTCAAAAGGTAGAGCACTACATTGGGAATAGGGTGCTAATTGGGACACAGCCCTTTACTTACTGTAATGCTATTCAGTACTTCAGAAACAGATGTATATGTTCACATGGAGGTCCTGCTAACATCTACATGCCCCAATGAAATCATAAAGCTGGTGCGAGAGCCGATGTAGTTGTTTGAAAAGGATCATTCTATATTTTTAGCCCAGAGCTGATGGTGATCCTTACATTGAGATTGAGGTTAACATGAGTCACTTGAGAGACATGGCTGTTAAAGTGACCAAACTGTTTCAAAGTCCAAGTATTTTATTAATCTAGTGGTTGGTGAGAATGGTTATGTGTAGATGACATACTGCTGTTTCCCTACAATTCTATCCATCCTTTTTCATTATTATGTCCACCTTCAATCTTCATTCTGACATGTAGCCTAACAACAGTAACATGACAACTGGAAGTTTATTGTTCATTTATTTTTAGTCTTTCCGGAATATGAAGGGCGAAGGTGCAATCTGCTCATAACCGTGGCTATGGTTACAGTCTTCCTTGCCCTGCTAATGCACAGGGAGCGGAAACCAAACCACTGTTCATTACTAACAATTGAGTCAGGGCCTCTCCTCTCTGCTTCCTAATGCTCTAAGATGGTTATCATGGTCAGGACCTCTCTGTTGGGCAATTCATCTGGGGTTAATCTACAGGATACTCATCCGGTCAGTATCTTCTAAAGTTATTTTTACCAGCTGAATGAAACTGCAGGGTGCATTGAATCAAGCTCGGTCATTCCATCTAGCTAACAACGACATTGGTGTGTTCCATTGGGAGACATGCTACATATAGAATTTGATACGGCCCTCAATAGACCAATCCGAGTCTCCGTGAGATAAATAGGTAAATGAGGCAGCGAGGCAGCTCTCTGTCACATAGCAACCAGACCTATTTTGGGGAAGTGTTTAAATGTGCTTGTTAAATCAAGGTCCATGTAAGGTTTTATGGGCAAGGAAAACCAAAACAACATTGGATACATTGTTCTGAATCCTACCTATTTGGATGAGGTTCAACACTTGTTTTAGATATTAAAACAACTGTTAAACCTCACCCCCCTCACCACCATGGGGATCCAGAGGTTCAAAAATGACATGTTGCCCTGTGTAGATTACATCTATCTATCTTCACAAGAGATTGTTTCAGCGTCTGTAGCATGTCACATTTGGCGAAGGAAAATGTATCAATTTAAGTACACATTTACGTGGTTTGTGTCTGGAAACAGGGGTTCTGTGACTTTCATTAAGGTGGATTCACTGTCCTCTTTAATGCAAAATATAAATACTGCTCTGTTTTGCCGTTTTTTAGGTGAGTGATGCCATGCAAGTCAGTGTAACTAGTGCACCATTATGTGCCAAACAAAATAGTTTCCTATTAAGCTGCAACATAATGTAACATCATCTTTCCTATATGTGTAACGTCTATCTGGTGGGGAGATGGATAGAGTAGTGGAGTTAGATGAGTTTGAGGAAATCACTCATCACCAGTCAGTAGTAAGTGAGATTCATTTATAACACTGAGAGACATTAAACAAGGTGAATGTCTGGACGGCACACGTGAGACCTTACATAATATGTAATTCAGTCCCTGGATAAAATTGACCCCCCCCCCTAAATAGACATTGGTATCTTTAGCCTTACGTATCAAATCCCTCATCTGTGGTACAGGGAACATAGAACCCTTTCAGTTATTATCATACATCAATGTTACAGGCTGTTAGGCTATGAATACATATCATTAATTATATTTCCATAATCAAGTTTTGGTGGAGAACATGGATAGGCTACTTGACCATGTGTCTATACAGTGGAAGGACATGATGTATTAAGCCTATGTTAAGCCTATGCGTTGGAGAAATGCGAGAGCTTGGGACTAT